>NW_026962324.1:0-78484 GCF_032445375.1 Bacillus rossius redtenbacheri
TGCCTTATTGCCTGCCTAATTGCCTGCCTAATTGCCTGCCTTATTGCCTGCCTAATTAATTGCCTAATTAATTGCCTAATTAAGTGTATATTTGCCTGCCTAATTGCCTGCCTAATTGCTTGTCTAATAACCTGCCTAACTACCTGCCTAACTGCCTGCCTAATTGCCTGCCTAATTGCCTGTTTTATTGCCTGCCTAATTAATTGCCTAATTGAGTTCCTTTTTACCTACCTGCCTAATTGCCTGCCAGCCTAATTGCATTCCTAGTGCCTGCTTAATACCTGCCTAATTGCCTGCCTAATTAACTGCCTAATTGCCTGCTTAATTGCCTGCCTATTTGCCTGCCTTATTAACTGCCTAATTGCTTGCCTAATTGCCTGTCTAAATGCCAGGCTAATTGCCTGCCTAATTGCCTGCCTGATTCCCTGCCTAATTGCCAGCCTAATTGTCTGCATGCCCAATTGCCTGCATAATTGCCTGCCTTATTCCCTGCTTGATTTCCTGCCTAATTAACTGCCTTTTTGCTTGCCTAATTGCCTGTCTAATTGCCAGTCTTATTGCCTGCCAAATTGCCTGCCTAATTAACTGCCTAATTGCCTGCCTAATAGCCTGCCTAATTACCTGCCTAATTGTTTGCCAAATTAACTGCCTAATTGCCTGCCTAATTAACTGCCTAATTGCCTGCCTAATTGCCTGCCTAATTGCCTGCCTATTTGCCTGCCTTATTGCCTGCCTGCCTTATTAACTGCTTAATTGCATGCCTAATTACCTGCCTGCCTAATTGCTTCCCTAATTAACTGTCTTATTGCCTGCCTTATTAACTGCCTAATTGCTTGCCTAATTGCCTGTCTAAATTACAGGCTAATTGCCTGCCTATTTGCCTGCCTTATTCCCTGCCTAATTGCCTGCCTAATTGTCTGCATGCCCAATTGCCTACATAATTGCCTGCCTAATTCCCTGCTTGATTTCCTGCCTAATTAACTGCCTTATTGATTGCCTAATTGCCTGTCTAATTGCCAGTCTTATTGCCTACCAAATTGCCTGCCTAATTAACTGCCTAATTGCCTGCCTAATAGCCTGCCTAATTACCTGCCTAATTGTTTGCCAAATTAACTGCATAATTGCCTGCCTAATTAACTGCCTAATTGCCTGCCTAATTGCCTGCCTATTTGCCTGTCTTATTGCCTGCCTGCCTTATTAACTGCTTAATTGCATGCCTAATTACCTGTCTGCCTAATTGCTTCCCTAATTAACTGTCTTATTGCCTGCTTAATTAACTGCCTAATTGCCTGCCTAATAAACTGTCTATTTGCCAGCCTAATTAACTGTCTAATTGCCTGCCAAATTGCCTGCTTTATTGCCTGCCTAATTGCCTGCCTAACTGCCTGCCTAATTGCCTTGCTAATAGTCTGCCTTATTAACAGCCTAATTGCCTGCCTAATTGCCTGTATTATTAACTGCCTAATTGCCTGCTTAATTTACAGCCTAATTAACTGCCATATTGCCTGCCTAATTGCCTTACTAATTAACTGCCTAATGGTCTGCCTAATTGCCTGTCTAATTAACTGCTTAATTGCCTGCATAATATCCTGCCCTATTGCCGACCTGCCTAATTGCCTGCCTGTCTAATGGCCTGCTTAATATCCTGACTTATTGCCTGCCTAATTGTCTACCTGCCTAATTGCCTGACTCATTGCCTGCCTAATTGCTTGCCTAATTGCCTGCCTAATTGCCTGCTTTATTGCCTGCCTAATTAACTGCCTTATTAACTGCCTAATTGGCTGCCTCATTGCCTGCCTAATTGCCTGCCTAATTGCCTGCCTAATTGCCTGCCTAATTGCCTGCCTTATTGCCTGCTTAATTGCCTGACTAATTGACTGTCTAATTGCGTGCCTAATTAACTGTCTAATTAACTGTTTAATTGCCTGCATAATATCTTGTCCTATTTCCTACCTGTCTAATTGCCTGCCTGTCTAATTGTCTGCTTAATAGCCTGACTTATTGCCTGCCTAAATGCCTACCTGCCTCATTGGCTACCCGCCTAATTGCTTGCCTAATTGCCTGCCTGATTGCCTGCTTAATTGCCTGCCTTAATTGCCTCCTTAATAGCCTGCCTAATTGCCTGTCTAATTGCCTGCCTGCATAATTGCCTGCCTGCCTAATTGTCTGCCTGCCTTATTACCTGCCTGCCTAATTGTATCCTGCCTAATTGCCTGCCTGATTACCTGCTTAATTGCCTGCCTAATTGCCTGCATAATTGCCAGCCTAATTGCCTGTCTAATTGCCTGCCTGCCTAATTACCTGCTTGCCTAATTACCTGCCTGTCTAATTGTCTGCCTGACTAATTGCCTGCCTAATTGCCTGCCTAATTGCCTGCCTAATTAATTGCCTAATTGCATGCCTAATTGCCTACCTAATTAACTGCCTCATTAACTGCTTATTTAACTCCCTAATTGCCTGCCTAATTGACTAACTAATTGCCTGCCTATTTGCCTGCCTAATTAACTGCCTAATTGCATGCCTAATTAACAGCCTTATTGCCTGCGTAATTGCCTGTCCTTTACCTGCCTAATTAACTGCCTAATTAACTGCCTTATTGCCTGCCTAATTGCCTGCTTAAATGCCTGCCTAATTGCATGCCTAATTAACTGCCTTATTGCCTGCCTAATTATCTGCATAATTTACTGCCTAATTAACTGCCTAATTGCCTGCCTGTCTAATTGCCTGCTTAATTGCCTGCCTTATTGCCTGCCTTATTGCTTGCCTTATAACTGCCTAATTGCCTGCCTTATTAACTGCCTAATTGCCTGCCTAATTGCCTGCCTAATTAACTGCCTTATTGCCTGCCTAATTGCTTGCCCAATTAACTGCCTTATTGCCTATCTAATTGCCTGCTTAATTGCCTGCCTAATTGCCTGCCTTATTGCCTGCCTAATTATCTGCCTATTTGCCTACTTAATTAACTGCCTAATTGCTTGCCTGCCTAATTGCCTGCTTAATTGCCTGCCTAATTAACTGCCTTATTAACTGCCTAATTAACTGTCTAATTGCCTGCCTAATTACCTGCCTAATTAACTGCCTAATTCATTGCCTAAATGAGTGCCTTTTTGCCTACCTGCCTAATTGCCTGCCTGCCAAATTGCATGCCTAATGCCTGCTTAATTAACTGCCTAATTACCTGCCTAATTAACTGCCTAATTGCCTGCCTAATTATCTGCCTGATTGCCTGCCCAATTGCCTGCCTAATTGCCTGTCTAATTACTTGCCTAACTGCCTGCCTAACTGCCTGCCTAATTGCCTGCCTAATTGCCTGCCTAATTGCCTGCTTTATTGCCTGCCTAATTAACTGCCTTATTAACTGCCTAATTAACTGTCTAATTGCCTGCCTAATTACCTGCCTAATTAACTGCCTAATTCATTGCCTAAATGAGTGCCTTTTTGCCTACCTGCCTAATTGCCTGCCTGCCAAATTGCATGCCTAATGCCTGCTTAATTAACTGCCTAATTACCTGCCTAATTAACTGCCTAATTGCCTGCCTAATTATCTGCCTGATTGCCTGCCCAATTGCCTGCCTAATTGCCTGTCTAATTACTTGCCTAACTGCCTGCCTAACTGCCTGCCTAATTGCCTGCCTTATTGCCTGCCAAATTAAATGCCAAATTACCTGCCTAATTAAATGCGTAATTGCCTGCCTAATTAACTTCCTAATTGCCTACTTAATTGCCTTCCTAATTAACTGCCTAATTGCCTGCCTAATTAACTACCTAATTGTCTGCCTAATTAACTGCCTTATTGCCTGCCTAATTGCCTGCCTAATTATCTGCCTAATTGCCTGCCTAATTGCTTGCCTAATTGCCTGCCTAATCGCCTGCTTAATCGTCTGCTTAATTGCCTGCCTAATTAACTGCCTAATTGCCTGCCTGATTGCCTGCCTGATTGCCTGCCTAATAAAATGCCGAATTGCCTGCCTAATAAAATGCCTAAGTGCCTGCCTTATTACCTGCCTAATTGCCTGCTTAATAGCCTGCCTAATTAACTGCCTAAGTGACTACTTAATTGTCTGCCTAATTGCCTGCCTAATTAACTGCCTAATTGCCTGCCTTATTGCCTGCCTAATAAAATGCCTAATTGCCTGCCTAATTAACTGCCTTATTGCCTGCCTAAATATCTGCCTAATTTACTGCCTAATTAACTGCCTAATTGCCTGCCTAATTGCTTGCCCAATTAACTGCCTTATTGACTGCCTAATTGCCTATCTTATTAACTGCCTGATAGCCTGCATGATAGCCTGCCTTACTAACTGCCTAATTGCCTGCCTAATTGCTTGCCTGCCTAATTGCCTGCTTAATTGCCTGCCTAATTGCCTGCCTAATTAACTGCCTAATTGGCTGCCTAATTGCCTGCCTAATTAACCGCCTAATTGCCTGCCTAACTTCCTGCCTCATTGCCTGCCAAATTGCCGGCTTAATTGCCTGCTAATTTAACAGCTTAATTGCCTGCCTAATTAACGGCCTATCTGCCTGCCTAATTACCCGCCTAATTAAATGCCTAATTCCTGCCTAATTGCCATCCTAATAAACTGCCTAATTGCCTGCCAAATTAAATGCCAAATTGCCTGCTTAATTAAATGCCTAATTGCCTGCCTAATTAACTTCCTAATTGCCTGCTTAATTGCCTTCCAAATTAACTGCCTAATAACTTCCTAATTGCCTGCCTAATTAACTGCCTAATTGCCTGCTTAATTAACAGCCTTATTGTCTGCTTTATTGCCTGCCCAATTAACTGCCTATCTGTCTGCCTAATTACCCGCCTAATTAACTGCCTTATTGCCTGCCTAATTGCCTGCCTATTTGCCTGCCTTATTGCCTGCCTAATTAACTGCTAAATTGCATGCCTATTTACCTGCCTGCCTAATTGCTTCCCTAATTAACTGTCTTATTTCCTGCCTAATTAACAACCTAATTGCCTGCCAAATTAACTGCCTAATTGCATTGCGAATTGCCTGCCTTATTAACTGCCTAATTGCCTGCCTTATTAACTGCCTAATTGGCTGCCAAATTAACTGCCTACTTGCCTGCCTAATTGCCTGCCTAATTGCCTGCCTAATTAAATGCCTAATTGCCTGCCTAATTAAATGCCTAACTGCCTGCCTAATTAAATGCCTAATTGCCTGCCTAATTATCTGCCTAATTGCCTCCCTAAACGCCTGCCTAATTAACTGCCTAATTGCTTGCCTAATTAACTGCCTAATTTCCTGGCTAATTAACTGCCTAATTGCCTGCCTAATTAAATGCCAAATTGCCTGCCTAATTAAATGCCTAATTGCCTGCCTAATTAACTTCCTAATTGCCTGCTTAATTGCCTTCTTAATTAACTGCCTAATTGCCTGCCTAATTAACTGCCTAATTGCCTGCCTAATTATCTGCCTAATTGCCTGCTTAATTAAGAGCCTTATTTCCTGCTTTATTGCCTGCCTAATTAACTGCCTATCTGCCTGCCTAATTACCCGCCTAATTAACTGCCTTATTGCCTGCCTAATTGCCTGCCTAATTATCTGCCTATTTGCCTGATTCAAAGCCTTCCTAATTGCTTGCCTAATTGCCTGCCTAATTGCCTGCTTAATTGTCTGCTTAATTACCTGCCTAATTAACTGCCTAATTGCCTGCCTAATTACCTGCCTAATAAAATGCCTAATTGCCTGCCTAATTGCCTGCCTAATAAATTGCCTAATTGCCTGCCTAATTAACTGCCTAATTGCCTGCTTAATAGCCTGCCTAATTAACTGCCTAAGTGCCTGCTTAATAGCCTGCCTAATTAACTGCCTAAGAGCCTACTTAATTGCCTGCCTAATTGCCTGCCTAATTAACTGCCTAATTGCTTGCCTAATTGCCTGTCTAAATGCCTTCTTAATTGCCTGCCTAATTGCCTGCTAATTGCCTGCTAATTGCCTGCCTAATTAACTGCCTAATTGCCTGCCTAATTAACTGCCTAATTGCCTGTCTAATTAACTGCCTAATTGCCTGCATAATTGCCTGCCTAATAGTCTGCCTAATTAACTGCCTTATTGACTGCTTAATTGCCTGCCTAATTGCCTGCCTAATTAACTGCCTAATGGCCTGCCTAATTGCCTGCCTAATTAACTGCCTAATTACCTGCCTAATTAACTGCCTAATTGCCTGCCTAATTAACTGCCTAATTGCCTGCCTTATCATCTGACTAATTGCCTGCCTAATTGCCTGTCTAATTACCCTCCTAACTGCCTGCCTTATTGCCTGCCTAATTGCCTGCCTAATTGCCTGCCTTATTGTCTGCCTAATTAATTGCCTAATTAATTGCCTAATTAAGTGTATATTTGCCTGCCTAATTGCCTGCCTAATTAACTGCCTAATTGCTTGCCTAATTGCCTGTCTAAATGCCAGGCTAATTGCCTGCCTAATTGCCTGCCTTATTGCCTGCCTAATTGTCTACCTGCCTAATTGCCTGACTCATTGCCTGCCTAATTGCTTGCCTAATTGCCTGCCTAATTGCCTGCTTTATTGCCTGCCTAATTAACTGCCTTATTAACTGCCTAATTGCCTGCCTCATTGCCTGCCTAATTGCCTGCCTAATTGCCTGCCTAATTGCCTGCCTTATTGCCTGCCTAATTGCCTGCCTAATTGCCTGCCTTATTGCCTGCTTAATTGCCTGACTAATTGACTGTCTAATTGCGTGCCTAATTATCTGTCTAATTAACTGCTTAATTGCCTGCATAATATCTTGTCCTATTTTCTACCTGTCTAATTGCCTGCCTGTCTAATTGTCTGCTTAATAGCCTGACTTATTGCCTGCCTAAATGCCTACCTGCCTCATTGGCTACCCGCCTAATTGCTTGCCTAATTGCCTGCCTGATTGCCTGCTTAATTGCCTGCCATATTGCCTCCTTAATAGCCTGCCTAATTGCCTGTCTAATTGCCTGCCTGCATAATTGCCTGCCTGCCTAATTGTCTGCCTGCCTTATTACCTGCCTGCCTAATTGCCTGCCTGATTACCTGCTTAATTGCCTGCCTAATTGCCTGCATAATTGCCTGCCTAATTGCCTGTCTAATTGCCTGCCTGCCTAATTACCTGCTTGCCTAATTACCTGCCTGTCTAATTGTCTGCCTGACTAATTGCCTGCCTAATTGCCTGCCTAATTGCCTGCCTAATTAATTGCCTAATTGCATGCCTAATTGCCTACCTAATTAACTGCCTCATTAACTGCTTATTTAACTCCCCAATTGCCTGCCTAATTGACTAACTAATTGCCTGCCTATTTGCCTGCCTAATTAACTGCCTAATTGCATGCCTAATTAACAGCCTTATTGCCTGCGTAATTGCCTGTCCTTTACCTGCCTAAATAACTGCCTAATTAACTGCCTTATTGCCTGCCTAATTGCCTGCTTAAATGCCTGCCTAATTGCATGCCTAATTAACTGCCTTATTGCCTGCCTAATTATCTGCATAATTTACTGCCTAATTAACTGCCTAATTGCCTGCCTGTCTAATTGCCTGCTTAATTGCCTGCCTTATTGCCTGCCTTATTGCTTGCCTTATAACTGCCTAATTGCCTGCCTTATTATCTGCCTAATTGCCTGCCTAATTGCCTGCCTAATTAACTGCCTTATTGCCTGCCTAATTGCTTGCCCAATTAACTGCCTTATTGCCTATCTAATTGCCTACTTAATTGCCTGCCTAATTGCCTGCCTTATTGCCTGCCTAATTATCTGCCTATTTGCCTACCTAATTAACTGCCTAATTGCTTGCCTGCCTAATTGCCTGCTTAATTGCCTGCCTAATTGCCTGCCTAATTAACTGCCTAATTGCCTGCCTAATTGCCTGCCTAATTAACTGCCTAATTCATTGCCTAAATGAGTGCCTTTTTGCCTACCTGCCTAATTGCCTGCCTGCCAAATTGCATGCCTAATGCCTGCTTAATTAACTGCCTAATTACCTGCCTAATTGCTTGCCTAATTGCCTGCCTAATTGCCTGCTTTATTGCCTGCCTAATTAACTGCCTTATTAACTCCCTAATTGCCTGCCTAATTGCCTGCCTAATTGCCTGCCAAATTAAATGCCAAATTGCCAGCCTAATTAAATGCCTAATTGCCTGCCTAATTAACTTCCTAATTGCCTGCTTAATTGCCTTCCTAATTTACTGCCTAGCTGCGTGCCTAATTAACTGCCTAATTGCCTGCCTAATTAACTGCCTAATTGCCTGCCTAATTGCCTGCCTAATTAAATGCCTAATTGCCTGCCTAATTAAATGCCTAACTGCCTTCCTAATTAAATGCCTAATTGCCTGCCTAATTATCTGCCTAATTGCCTCCCTAAACGCCTGCCTAATTTCCTGCCTAATTGCTTGCCTAATTAACTGCCTAATTGCCTGCTTAATTGCCTTCCAAATTAACTGCCTAATAACTTCCTAATTGCCTGCCAAATTAAATGCCAAATTGCCTGCTTAATTAAATGCCTAATTGCCTGCCTAATTAACTTCCTAATTGCCTGCTTAATTGCCTTCCAAATTAACTGCCTAATAACTTCCTAATTGCCTGCCTATATAACTGCCTAATTGCCTGCTTAATTAACAGCCTTATTGCCTGCTTTATTGCCTGCCCAATTAACTGCCTATCTGTCTGCCTAATTACCCGCCTAATTAACTGCCTTATTGCCTGCCTAATTGCCTGCCTATTTGCCTGCCTTATTGCCTGCCTAATTTACTGCTAAATTGCATGCCTAATTACCTGCCTGCCTAATTGCTTCCCTAATTAACTGTCTTATTTCCTGCCTAATTAACAACCTAATTGCCTGCCAAATTAACTGCCTAATTGCATTGCGAATTGCCTGCCTTATTAACTGCCTAATTGCCTGCCTTATTAACTGCCTAATTGGCTGCCAAATTAACTGCCTACTTGCCTGCCTAATTGCCTGCCTAATTGCCTGCCTAATTAAATGCCTAATTGTCTGCCTAATTAAATGCCTAACTGCCTGCCTAATTAAATGCCTAATTGCCTGCCTAATTATCTGCCTAATTGCCTCCCTAAACGCTTGCCTAATTAACTCCCTAATTGCCTGCCTAATTGCCTGCCTAATTGCCTGCCAAATTAAATGCCAAATTGCCAGCCTAATTAAATGCCTAATTGCCTGCCTAATTAACTTCCTAATTGCCTGCTTAATTGCCTTCCTAATTTACTGCCTAGCTGCGTGCCTAATTAACTGCCTAATTGCCTGCCTAATTAACTGCCTAATTGCCTGCCTAATTGCCTGCCTAATTAAATGCCTAATTGCCTGCCTAATTAAATGCCTAACTGCGTTCCTAATTAAATGCCTAATTGCCTGCCTAATTATCTGCCTAATTGCCTCCCTAAACGCCTGCCTAATTTCCTGCCTAATTGCTTGCCTAATTAACTGCCTAATTGCCTGCCTAATTAACTCCCTAATTGCCTGCCTAATTAAAAGCCGAATTGCCTGCCTAATTAAATGCCTAATTAACTGCCTAATTAACTGCCTAATTGCCTGCCTAATTGCCTCCCTAAACGCCTGCCTAATTAACTGCCTAATTGCCTGCCTAATTGCCTGCCTAATTGCTTGCCAAATTGCCTGCCTAATTAAATGCCTAATTGCCTGCCTAATTAACTTCCTAATTGCCTGCTTAATTGCCTTCCTAATTAACTGCCTAGCTGCCTGCCTAATTAACTGCCTAATTGCCTGCCTAATTAACTGCCTAATTGCCTGCTTATTAACAGCCTTATTGCCTGCTTTATTGCCTGCCTAATTAACTGCCTATCTGCCTGCCTAATTACCCGCCTAATTAACTGCCTTATTGCCTGCCTAATTGCCTGCCTAATTATCTGCTTATTGCCTGCCTCATTGCCTGCCTAATTGCTTGCCTTATTGCCTGCCTAATTGCCTGCTTAATTGTCTGCCTAATTAACTGCCTAATTGGCTGCCTAATTGGCTGCCTAATTGCCTGCCAAACTGCCTGCCTAATTGCCTGCCTAATTGCCTGCCTTATTGCCTGCCTAATTAATTGTCTAATTAATTGCCTAATTGCGTGCCTAATTGCCTGCCTGATTGCCTGCCTATTTGCCTGCCTTATTGCCTGCCTAATTAACTGCTAAATTGCATGCCTAATTACCTGCCTGCCTAATTGCTTCCCTAATAAACTGTCTTATTGCCTGCTTAATTAACTGCCTAATTGCCTGCCTAATTAACTGTTTAATTGCCTGCCTAATTGCCTGCCTAATTGCCTTGCGAATTGCCTGCCTTATTAACTGCCTAATTGCCTGCCTAATTAACTGCCTTATTTCCTGCCTAATTGACTTCCTAATTGCCTTCCTAATTGCCTGTCTTATTAACTGCCTAATTGTCAGCTTAATTAACAGCCTAATTGCCTGCCTAATTGGCTGCCTAATTAACTGCCTTATTTCGTGCCTAATTGACTGCCTTATTGCCTGCCTAATTGCCTGCCTAATTGCCTGCCTAATTGCCTGCTTAATTAACACCTTAATTGCCTGCATAATTAACAGCCTATCTGCCTGCCTAATTACCCGCCTAATTAACTGCCTAATTGCCTGCCTAATTACCCGCCTAATAACTGCCTAATTGCCTGCCTAATAGCCTGCCTTATTGCCTGCTTAATTGCCTGCCTTATTGCCTGCCTAATTAATTGCATGCCTAATTGCCTACCTAATTAACTGCCTCATTAACTGCTTATTTATCTTCCTAATTGCCTGCCTAATTGACTAACTAATTGCCTGCCTATTTGCCTGCCTAATTAACTGCCTAATTGCATGCCTAATTAACAGCCTTATTGCCTGCCTTATTAACTGCCTAATTGCCTGCCAAATTAACTGCCTAATTGCCTGCCTAATTGCCTGCCGAATTGCCTGCCTAATTAACTGCCTAATTGCCTGCCTAATTGGCTGCCTAATTGCCTGCCTAATTTTCTGCCAAATAAAATGCCTAATTGCCTGCCTAATTAAATGCCTAATTGCCTGCCTAATTATCTGCCTAATTGCCTCCCTAAATGCCTGCCTAATTAACTGCCTAATTTCCTGCCTAATTGCCTGCCTTATTAACTGCCTAATTGCCTGCCTAATTAACTGCCTGATTGCCTGCCTAATTAAATTCCTAATTAACTGCCTAATTTACTGCCTAATTATCTGCCTAATTGCCTGCCTAATTGCCTGCCTAATCGCCTCCCTAAACGCCTGCCTAATTAACTCCCTAATTGCCTGCCTAATTGCCTGCCTAATAAAATGCCAAATTGCCTGCCTAATTAAATGCCTCATTGCCTGCCTAATTAACTTCCTAATTGCCTGCTTAATTGCCTTTCTAATTAACTGCCTAATTGCCTGCCTAATTAACTGCCTAATTGCCTGCTTAATTAAGAGCCTTATTGCCTGCTTTATTGCCTGCCTAATTAACTGCCTATCTGCCTGCCTAATTACCCGCCTAATTAACTGCCTTATTGCCTGCCTAATTGCCTGCCTAATTATCTGCCTATTTGCCTGATTCATTGCCTTCCTAATTGCTTGCCTAATTGCCTGCCTAATTGCCTGCTTAATTGTGTGCTTAATTGCCTGCCTAATTAACTGCCTAATTGCCTGCCTAATTGCCTGCCTAATAAAATGCCTAATTGCCTGCCTAATTGCCTGCCTAATAAATTGCCTAATTGCCTGCCTAATTAACTGCCTAATTGCCTGCTTAATAGCCTGCCTAATTAACTGCCTAAGTGCCTGCTTAATAGCCTGCCTAATTAACTGCCTAAATGCCTACTTAATTGCCTGCCTAATTGCCTGCCTAATTAACTGCCTAATTGCTTGCCTAATTGCCTGTCTAAATGCCTTCTTAATTGCCTCTCTAATTGCCTGCTAATTGCCTGCCTAATTGCGTGCCTAATTAACTGCCTAATTGCCTGCCTAATTAACTGCCTAATTGCCTGTCTAATTAACTGCCTAATTGCCTGCCTTACTGCGTGCCTAATTAATTGCCTAATTAATTGCCCAATTGAGTGTATATTTGCCTGCCTAATTGCCTGCCTAATTAACTGCCTAATTGCTTGCCTAATTGCCTGTCTAAATGCCAGGCTAATTGCCTGCCTAATTGCCTGCCTAATTGCCTGCCTTATTGCCTGCCTAATTAATTGCCTAATTGAGTGCATTTTTGCCTACCTGCCTAATTGCCTGCCTGCCTAATTGCATTCCTAGTGCCTGCTTAATACCTGCCTAATTGCCTGCCTAATTAACTGCCTAATTGCCTGCTTAATTGCCTGCCTATTTTCCTGCCTTATTAACTGCTCAATTGCATGCCTAATTGCCTGTCTAAATGCCAGGCTAATTGCCTGCCTTATTGCCTGCCTTATTCCCTGCCTAATTGCCTGCCTAATTGTCTGCATGCCCAATTGCCTACCTAATTGCCTGCCTAATTGCCTGTCTAATAACCTGCCTAACTGCCTGCCTAACTGCCTGCCTAATTGCCTGCCTAATTGCCTGCCTAATTGCCTGCCCAATTGCCTGCCTAATTGCCTGCTTTATTGCCTGCCTAATTAACTGCCTTATTAACTGCCTAATTGCCTGCCTCATTGCCTGCCTAATTGCCTGCCTAATTGCCTGCCTAATTAACTGCCTTATTAACTGCCTAATTGCCTGCCTCATTGCCTGCCTAATTGCCTGCCTAATTGCCTGCCTAATTGCCTGCCTAATTGCCTGCCTAATTGCCTGCCTTATTGCCTGCTTAATTGCCTGACTAATTGCGTGCCTAATTATCTGTCTAATTAACTGCTTAATTGCCTGCATAATATCTTGTCCTATTTCCTACCTGTCTAATTGCCTGCCTGTCTAATTGTCTGCTTAATAGCCTGACTTATTGCCTGCCTAAATGCCTACCTGCCTCATTGGCTACCCGCCTAATTGCTTGCCTAATTGCCTGCCTGATTGCCTGCTTAATTGCCTGCCTTAATTGCCTCCTTAATAGCCTGCCGAATTGCCTGTCTAATTGCCTGCCTGCATAATTGCCTGCCTGCCTAATTGTCTGGCTGCCTTATTACCTGCCTGCCTAATTGTATCCTGCCTAATTGCCTGCCTGATTACCTGCTTAATTGCCTGCCTAATTGCCTGCATAATTGCCTGCCTAATTGCCTGTCTAATTGCCTGCCTGCCTAATTACCTGCTTGCCTAATTACCTGCCTGACTAATTGCCTGCCTAATTGCCTGCCTAATTGCCTGCCTAATTAATTGCCTAATTGCATGCCTAATTGCCTACCTAATTAACTGCCTCATTAACTGCTTATTTAACTCCCTAATTGCCTGCCTAATTGACTAACTAATTGCCTGCCTATTTGCCTGCCTAATTAACTGCCTAATTGCATGCCTAATTAACAGCCTTATTGCCTGCGTAATTGCCTGTCCTTTACCTGCCTAATTAACTGCCTAATTAACTGCCTTATTGCCTGCCTAATTGCCTGCTTAAATGCCTGCCTAATTGCATGCCTAATTAACTGCCTTATTGCCTGCCTAATTATCTGCATAATTTACTGCCTAATTAACTGCCTAATTGCCTGCCTGTCTAATTGCCTGCTTAATTGCCTGCCTTATTGCCTGCCTTATTGCTTGCCTTATAACTGCCTAATTGCCTGCCTTATTAACTGCCTAATTGCCTGCCTAATTGCCTGCCTAATTAACTGCCTTATTGCCTGCCTAATTGCTTGCCCAATTAACTGCCTTATTGCCTATCTAATTGCCTGCTTAATTGCCTGCCTAATTGCCTGCCTTATTGCCTGCCTAATTATCTGCCTATTTGCCTACCTAATTAACTGCCTAATTGCTTGCCTGCCTAATTGCCTGCTTAATTGCCTGCCTAATTGCCTGCCTAATTAACTGCCTAATTGCCTGCCTAATTGCCTGCCTAATTAACTGCCTAATTCATTGCCTAAATGAGTGCCTTTTTGCCTACCTGCCTAATTGCCTGCCTGCCAAATTGCATGCCTAATGCCTGCTTAATTAACTGCCTAATTACCTGCCTAATTAACTGCCTAATTGCCTGCCTAATTATCTGCCTGATTGCCTGCCCAATTGCCTGCCTAATTGCTTGTCTAATTACTTGCCTAAATGCCTGCCTAACTGCCTGCCTAATTGCCTGCCTTATTGCCTGCCAAATTAAATGCCAAATTACCTGCCTAATTAAATGCGTAATTGCCTGCCTAATTAACTTCCTAATTGCCTACTTAATTGCCTTCCTAATTAACTGCCTAATTGCCTGCCTAATTAACTACCTAATTGCCTGCCTAATTAACTGCCTAATGACCTTCTTAATTAACAGCCTTATGCCTGCTTTATTGCCTGCCTAATTAACTGCCTATCTGCCTGCCTAATTACCCGCCTAATTAACTGCCTTATTGCCTGCCTAATTGCCTGCCTAATTATCTGCCTAATTGCCTGCCTAATTGCCTGCCTAATTACTTGCCTAATTGCCTGCCTAATCGCCTGCTTAATTGTCTGCTTAATTGCCTGCCTAATTAACTGCCTAATTGCCTGCCTGATTGCCTGCCTAATAAAATGCCTAATTGCCTGCCTAATAAAATGCCTAAGTGCCTGCCTAATTACCTGCCTAATTGCCTGCTTAATAGCCTGCCTAATTAACTGCCTAAGTGACTACTTAATTGTCTGCCTAATTGCCTGCCTAATTAACTGCCTAATTGCCTGCCTTATTGCCTGCCTTATTGCCTGCCTAATTATCTGCCTATTTGCCTACCTAATTAACTGCCTAATTGCTTGCCTGCCTAATTGCCTGCTTAATTGCCTGCCTAATTGCCTGCCTAATTAACTGCCTAATTGTCTGCTTAATTGCCTGCCTAATTAACTGCCTAATTGCCTGCCTGATTGCCTGCCTAATAAAATGCCTAATTGCCTGCCTAATAAAATGCCTAAGTGCCTGCCTAATTACCTGCCTAATTGCCTGCTTAATAGCCTGCCTAATTAACTGCCTAAGTGACTACTTAATTGTCTGCCTAAGTGCCTGCCTAATTACCTGCCTAATTGCCTGCTTAATAGCCTGCCTAATTAACTGCCTAAGTGACTACTTAATTGTCTGCCTAATTGCCTGCCTAATTAACTGCCTAATTGCCTGCCTAATTGCCTGCCTTATTGCCTGCCTAATTATCTGCCTATTTGCCTACCTAATTAACTGCCTAATTGCTTGCCTGCCTAATTGCCTGCTTAATTGCCTGCCTAATTGCCTGCCTAATTAACTGCCTAATTGCCTGCCTAATTGCCTGCCTAATTAACTGCCTAATTCATTGCCTAAATGAGTGCCTTTTTGCCTACCTGCCTAATTGCCTGCCTGCCAAATTGCATGCCTAATGCCTGCTTAATTAACTGCCTAATTGCCTGCCTAATTAACTGCCTAATTGCCTGCCTAATTGCCTGCCTAATTAAATGCCTAATTGCCTGCCTAATTAAATGCCTAACTGCCTTCCTAATTAAATGCCTAATTGCCTGCCTAATTATCTGCCTAATTGCCTCCCTAAACACCTGCCTAATTTCCTGCCTAATTGCTTGCCTAATTAACTGCCTAATTGCCTGCTTAATTGCCTTCCAAATTAACTGCCTAATAACTTCCTAATTGCCTGCCAAATTAAATGCCAAATTGCCTGCTTAATTAAATGCCTAATTGCCTGCCTAATTAACTTCCTAATTGCCTGCTTAATTGCCTTCCAAATTAACTGCCTAATAACTTCCTAATTGCCTGCCTATATAACTGCCTAATTGCCTGCTTAATTAACAGCCTTATTGCCTGCTTTATTGCCTGCCCAATTAACTGCCTATCTGTCTGCCTAATTACCCGCCTAATTAACTGCCTTATTGCCTGCCTAATTGCCTGCCTATTTGCCTGCCTTATTGCCTGCCTAATTTACTGCTAAATTGCATGCCTAATTACCTGCCTGCCTAATTGCTTCCCTAATTAACTGTCTTATTTCCTGCCTAATTAACAACCTAATTGCCTGCCAAATTAACTGCCTAATTGCATTGCGAATTGCCTGCCTTATTAACTGCCTAATTGCCTGCCTTATTAACTGCCTAATTGGCTGCCAAATTAACTGCCTACTTGCCTGCCTAATTGCCTGCCTAATTGCCAGCCTAATTAAATGCCTAATTGTCTGCCTAATTAAATGCCTAACTGCCTGCCTAATTAAATGCCTAATTGCCTGCCTAATTATCTGCCTAATTGCCTCCCTAAACGCTTGCCTAATTAACTCCCTAATTGCCTGCCTAATTGCCTGCCTAATTGCCTGCCAAATTAAATGCCAAATTGCCAGCCTAATTAAATGCCTAATTGCCTGCCTAATTAACTTCCTAATTGCCTGCTTAATTGCCTTCCTAATTTACTGCCTAGCTGCGTGCCTAATTAACTGCCTAATTGCCTGCCTAATTAACTGCCTAATTGCCTGCCTAATTGCCTGCCTAATTAAATGCCTAATTGCCTGCCTAATTAAATGCCTAACTGCGTTCCTAATTAAATGCCTAATTGCCTGCCTAATTATCTGCCTAATTGCCTCCCTAAACGCCTGCCTAATTTCCTGCCTAATTGCTTGCCTAATTAACTGCCTAATTGCCTGCCTAATTAACTCCCTAATTGCCTGCCTAATTAAAAGCCGAATTGCCTGCCTAATTAAATGCCTAATTAACTGCCTAATTAACTGCCTAATTGCCTGCCTAATTGCCTCCCTAAACGCCTGCCTAATTAACTGCCTAATTGCCTGCCTAATTGCCTGCCTAATTGCTTGCCAAATTGCCTGCCTAATTAAATGCCTAATTGCCTGCCTAATTAACTTCCTAATTGCCTGCTTAATTGCCTGCCAAATTGCCTGCCTAACTGCCTGCCTAATTGGCTGCCTAATTGCCTGCCTAATTGCCTGCCTTATTGCCTGCCTAATTAATTGTCTAATTAATTGCCTAATTGCGTGCCTAATTGCCTGCCTGATTGCCTGCCTATTTGCCTGCCTTATTGCCTGCCTAATTAACTGCTAAATTGCATGCCTAATTACCTGCCTGCCTAATTGCTTCCCTAATAAACTGTCTTATTGCCTGATTAATTAACTGCCTAATTGCCTGCCTAATTAACTGTTTAATTGCCTGCCTAATTGCCTGCCTAATTGCCTTGCGAATTGCCTGCCTTATTAACTGCCTAATTGCCTGTCTAATTAACTGCCTTATTTCCTGCCTAATTGACTTCCTAATTGCCTTCCTAATTGCCTGTCTTATTAACTGCCTAATTGTCAGCTTAATTAACAGCCTAATTGCCTGCCTAATTGGCTGCCTAATTAACTGCCTTATTTCGTGCCTAATTGACTGCCTTATTGCCTGCCTAATTGCCTGCCTAATTGCCTGCCTAATTGCCTGCTTAATTAACACCTTAATTGCCTGCATAATTAACAGCCTATCTGCCTGCCTAATTACCCGCCTAATTAACTGCCTAATTGCCTGCCTAATTACCCGCCTAATAACTGCCTAATTGCCTGCCTAATAGCCTGCCTTATTGCCTGCTTAATTGCCTGCCTTATTGCCTGCCTAATTAATTGCATGCCTAATTGCCTACCTAATTAACTGCCTCATTAACTGCTTATTTATCTTCCTAATTGCCTGCCTAATTGACTAACTAATTGCCTGCCTATTTGCCTGCCTAATTAACTGCCTAATTGCATGCCTAATTAACAGCCTTATTGCCTGCCTTATTAACTGCCTAATTGCCTGCCAAATTAACTGCCTAATTGCCTGCCTAATTGCCTGCCGAATTGCCTGCCTAATTAACTGCCTAATTGCCTGCCTAATTGCCTGCCTAATTGCCTGCCTAATTTTCTGCCAAATAAAATGCCTAATTGCCTGCCTAATTAAATGCCTAATTGCCTGCCTAATTATCTGCCTAATTGCCTCCCTAAATGCCTGCCTAATTAACTGCCTAATTTCCTGCCTAATTGCCTGCCTTATTAACTGCCTAATTGCCTGCCTAATTAACTGCCTGATTGCCTGCCTAATTAAATTCCTAATTAACTGCCTAATTTACTGCCTAATTATCTGCCTAATTGCCTGCCTAATTGCCTGCCTAATCGCCTCCCTAAACGCCTGCCTAATTAACTCCCTAATTGCCTGCCTAATTGCCTGCCTAATAAAATGCCAAATTGCCTGCCTAATTAAATGCCTCATTGCCTGCCTAATTAACTTCCTAATTGCCTGCTTAATTGCCTTTCTAATTAACTGCCTAATTGCCTGCCTAATTAACTGCCTAATTGCCTGCTTAATTAAGAGCCTTATTGCCTGCTTTATTGCCTGCCTAATTAACTGCCTATCTGCCTGCCTAATTACCCGCCTAATTAACTGCCTTATTGCCTGCCTAATTGCCTGCCTAATTATCTGCCTATTTGCCTGATTCATTGCCTTCCTAATTGCTTGCCTAATTGCCTGCCTAATTGCCTGCTTAATTGTGTGCTTAATTGCCTGCCTAATTAACTGCCTAATTGCCTGCCTAATTGCCTGCCAAATAAAATGCCTAATTGCCTGCCTAATTGCCTGCCTAATAAATTGCCTAATTGCCTGCCTAATTAACTGCCTAATTGCCTGCTTAATAGCCTGCCTAATTAACTGCCTAAGTGCCTGCTTAATAGCCTGCCTAATTAACTGCCTAAATGCCTACTTAATTGCCTGCCTAATTGCCTGCCTAATTAACTGCCTAATTGCTTGCCTAATTGCCTGTCTAAATGCCTTCTTAATTGCCTCTCTAATTGCCTGCTAATTGCCTGCCTAATTGCGTGCCTAATTAACTGCCTAATTGCCTGCCTAATTAACTGCCTAATTGCCTGTCTAATTAACTGCCTAATTGCCTGCCTTACTGCGTGCCTAATTAATTGCCTAATTAATTGCCCAATTGAGTGTATATTTGCCTGCCTAATTGCCTGCCTAATTAACTGCTTAATTGCTTGCCTAATTGCCTGTCTAAATGCCAGGCTAATTGTCTGCCTAATTGCCTGCCTTATTGCCTGCCTAATTAATTGCCTAATTGAGTGCATTTTTGCCTACCTGCCTAATTGCCTGCCTGCCTAATTGCATTCCTAGTGCCTGCTTAATACCTGCCTAATTGCCTGCCTAATTAACTGCCTAATTGCCTGCTTAATTGCCTGCCTATTTTCCTGCCTTATTAACTGCTCAATTGCATGCCTAATTGCCTGTCTAAATGCCAGGCTAATTGCCTGCCTTATTGCCTGCCTTATTCCCTGCCTAATTGCCTGCCTAATTGTCTGCATGCCCAATTGCCTACCTAATTGCCTGCCTAATTGCCTGTCTAATAACCTGCCTAACTGCCTGCCTAACTGCCTGCCTAATTGCCTGCCTAATTGCCTGCCTAATTGCCTGCCCAATTGCCTGCCTAATTGCCTGCTTTATTGCCTGCCTAATTAACTGCCTTATTAACTGCCTAATTGCCTGCCTCATTGCCTGCCTAAATGCCTGCCTAATTGCCTGCCTAATTAACTGCCTTATTAACTGCCTAATTGCCTGCCTCATTGCCTGCCTAATTGCCTGCCTAATTGCCTGCCTAATTGCCTGCCTAATTGCCTGCCTAATTGCCTGCCTTATTGCCTGCTTAATTGCCTGACTAATTGCGTGCCTAATTATCTGTCTAATTAACTGCTTAATTGCCTGCATAATATATTGTCCTATTTCCTACCTGTCTAATTGCCTGCCTGTCTAATTGTCTGCTTAATAGCCTGACTTATTGCCTGCCTAAATGCCTACCTGCCTCATTGGCTACCCGCCTAATTGCTTGCCTAATTGCCTGCCTGATTGCCTGCTTAATTGCCTGCCTTAATTGCCTCCTTAATAGCCTGCCTAATTGCCTGTCTAATTGCCTGCCTGCATAATTGCCTGCCTGCCTAATTGTCTGCCTGCCTTATTACCTGCCTGCCTAATTGTATCCTGCCTAATTGCCTGCCTGATTACCTGCTTAATTGCCTGCCTAATTGCCTGCATAATTGCCTGCCTAATTGCCTGTCTAATTGCCTGCCTGCCTAATTACCTGCTTGCCTAATTACCTGCCTAATTGCCTGCCTAATTGCCTGCCTAATTAATTGCCTAATTGCATGCCTAATTGCCTACCTAATTAACTGCCTCATTAACTGCTTATTTAACTCCCTAATTGCCTGCCTAATTGACTAACTAATTGCCTGCCTATTTGCCTGCCTAATTAACTGCATAATTGCATGCCTAATTAACAGCCATATTGCCTGCGTAATTGCCTGTCCTTTACCTGCCTAATTAACTGCCTAATTAACTGCCTTATTGCCTGCCTAATTGCCTGCTTAAATGCCTGCCTAATTGCATGCCTAATTAACTGCCTTATTGCCTGCCTAATTATCTGCATAATTTACTGCCTAATTAACTGCCTAATTGCCTGCCTGTCTAATTGCCTGCTTAATTGCCTGCCTTATTGCCTGCCTTATTGCTTGCCTTATAACTGCCTAATTGCCTGCCTTATTAACTGCCTAATTGCCTGCCTAATTGCCTGCCTAATTAACTGCCTTATTGCCTGCCTAATTGCTTGCCCAATTAACTGCCTTATTGCCTATCTAATTGCCTGCTTAATTGCCTGCCTAATTGCCTGCCTTATTGCCTGCCTAATTATCTGCCTATTTGCCTACCTAATTAACTGCCTAATTGCTTGCCTGCCTAATTGCCTGCTTAATTGCCTGCCTAATTGCCTGCCTAATTAACTGCCTAATTGCCTGCCTAATTGCCTGCCTAATTAACTGCCTAATTCATTGCCTAAATGAGTGCCTTTTTGCCTACCTGCCTAATTGCCTGCCTGCCAAATTGCATGCCTAATGCCTGCTTAATTAACTGCCTAATTACCTGCCTAATTAACTGCCTAATTGCCTGCCTAATTATCTGCCTGATTGTCTGCCCAATTGCCTGCCTAATTGCCTGTCTAATTACTTGCCTAAATGCCTGCCTAAATGCCTGCCTAATTGCCTGCCTTATTGCCTGCCAAATTAAATGCCAAATTACCTGCCTAATTAAATGCGTAATTGCCTGCCTAATTAACTTCCTAATTGCCTACTTAATTGCCTTCCTAATTAACTGCCTAATTGCCTGCCTAATTAACTACCTAAGTGCCTGCCTAATTAACTGCCTAATTACCTTCTTAATTAACAGCCTTATGCCTGCTTTATTGCCTGCCTAATTAACTGCCTATCTGCCTGCCTAATTACCCGCCTAATTAACTGCCTTATTGCCTGCCTAATTGCCTGCCTAATTATCTGCCTAATTGCCTGCCTAATTGCCTGCCTAATTGCTTGCCTAATTGCCTGCCTAATCGCCTGCTTAATTGTCTGCTTAATTGCCTGCCTAATTAACTGCCTAATTGCCTGCCTGATTGCCTGCCTAATAAAATGCCTAATTGCCTGCCTAATAAAATGCCTAAGTGCCTGCCTAATTACCTGCCTAATTGCCTGCTTAATAGCCTGCCTAATTAACTGCCTAAGTGACTACTTAATTGTCTGCCTAATTGCCTGCCTAATTAACTGCCTAATTGCCTGCCTTATTGCCTGCCTAATAAAATGCCTAATTGCCTGCCTAATTAACTGCCTTATTGCCTGCCTAAATATCTGCCTAATTTACTGCCTAATTAACTGCCTAATTGCCTGCCTAATTGCTTGCCCAATTAACTGCCTTATTGACTGCCTAATTGCCTATCTTATTAACTGCCTGATAGCCTGCATGATAGCCTGCCTTACTAACTGCCTAATTGCCTGCCTAATTGCTTGCCTGCCTAATTGCCTGCCTAATTGCTTGCCTGCCTAATTGCCTGCTTAATTGCCTGCCTAATTGCCTGCCTAATTAATTGCCTAATTGGCTGCCTAATTGCCTGCCTAATTAACCGCCTAATTGCCTGCCTAACTTCCTGCCTCATTGCCTGCCTAATTGCCGGCTTAATTGCCTGCTTATTTAACAGCTTAATTGCCTGCCTAATTAAATGCCTAATTGCCTGCCTAATTAAATGCCTAACTGCCTGCCTAATTAAATGCCTAATTGCCTGCCTAATTATCTGCCTAATTGCCTCCCTAAACGCCTGCCTAATTAACTCCCTAATTGCCTGCCTAATTGCCTGCCTAATAAAATGCCAAATTGCCTGCCTAATTACCTGCCTAATTGCCTGCTTAATTAAGAGCCTTATTGCCTGCTTTATTTCCTGCCTAATTAACTGCCTATCTGCCTGCCTAATTACCCGCCTAATTAACTGCCTTATTGCCTGCCTAATTGCCTGCCTAATTATCTGCCTATTTGCCTGATTCATTGCCTTCCTAATTGCTTGCCTAATTGCCTGCCTAATTGCCTGCTTAATTGTCTGCTTAATTGCCTGCCTAATTAACTGCCTAATTGCCTGCCTAATTGCCTGCTTAATAAAATGCCTAATTGCCCGCCTAATTGCCTGCCTAATAAATTGCCTAATTGCCTGCCTAATTAACTGCCTAATTGCCTGCTTAATAGCCTGCCTAATTGCCTGCCTAATTGCCTGCTAATTAAATGCCTAATTGCCTCCTAATTAAATGCCTAACTGCCTGCCTAATTAAATGCCTAATTGCCTGCCTAATTATCTGCCTAATTGCCTCCCTAAACGCCTGCCTTATTCCCTGCCTAATTGCCTGCCTAATTGTCTGCATGCCCAATTGCCTGCATAATTGCCTGCCTAATTCCCTGCTTGATTTCCTGCCTAATTAACAGCCTTATTGATTGCCTAATTGCCTGTCTAATTGCCAGTCTTATTGCCTGCTTAATTGCCTTCTTAATTAACTGCCTAATTGCCTGCCTAATTAACTGCCTAATTGCCTGCCTAATTATCTGCCTAATTGCCTGCTTAATTAAGAGCCTTATTGCCTGCTTTATTGCCTGCCTAATTAACTGCCTATCTGCCTGCCTAATTACCCGCCTAATTAACTGCCTTATTGCCTGCCTAATTATCTGCCTATTTGCCTGATTCATTGCCTTCCTAATTGCTTGCCTAATTGCCTGCCTAATTGCCTGCTTAATTGTCTGCTTAATTGCCTGCCTAATTAACTGCCTAATTGCCTGCCTTATTAACTGCCTAATTGGCTGCCAAATTAACTGCCTACTTGCCTGCCTATTTGCCTGCCTAATTGCCTGCCTAATTGCCTGCTAATTAAATGCCTAATTGCCTCCTAATTAAATGCCTAACTGCCTGCCTAATTAAATGCCTAATTGCCTGCCTAATTATCTGCCTAATTGCCTCCCTAAACGCCTGCCTTATTCCCTGCCTAATTGCCTGCCTAATTGTCTGCATGCCCAATTGCCTGCATAATTGCCTGCCTAATTCCCTGCTTGATTTCCTGCCTAATTAACAGCCTTATTGATTGCCTAATTGCCTGTCTAATTGCCAGTCTTATTGCCTGCTTAATTGCCTTCTTAATTAACTGCCTAATTGCCTGCCTAATTAACTGCCTAATTGCCTGCCTAATTATCTGCCTAATTGCCTGCTTAATTAAGAGCCTTATTGCCTGCTTTATTGCCTGCCTAATTAACTGCCTATCTGCCTGCCTAATTACCCGCCTAATTAACTGCCTTATTGCCTGCCTAATTGCCTGCCTAATTATCTGCCTATTTGCCTGATTCATTGCCTTCCTAATTGCTTGCCTAATTGCCTGCCTAATTGCCTGCTTAATTGTCTGCTTAATTGCCTGCCTAATTAACTGCCTAATTGCCTGCCTAATTGCCTGCCTAATAAAATGCCTAATTGCCTGCCTAATTGCCTGCCTAATAAATTGCCTAATTGCCTGCCTAATTAACTGCCTAATTGCCTGCTTAATAGCCTGCCTAATTAACTGCCTAAGTGCCTGCTTAATAGCCTGCCTAATTAACTGCCTAAAAGCCTACTTAATTGCCTGCCTAATTGCCTGCCTATTTAACTGCCTAATTGCTTGCCTAATTGCCTGTCTAAATGCCTTCTTAATTGCCTCTCTAATTGCCTGCTAATTGCCTGCCTAATTGCGTGCCTAATTAACTGCCTAATTGCCTGCCTAATTAACTGCCTAATTGCCTGTCTAATTAACTGCCTAATTGCCTGCCTTACTGCCTGCCTAATTAATTGCCTAATTAATTGCCCAATTGAGTGTATATTTGCCTGCCTAATTGCCTGCCTAATTAACTGCCTAATTGCTTGCCTAATTGCCTGTCTAAATGCCAGGCTAATTGCCTGCCTAATTGCCTGCCTTATTGCCTGCCTAATTAATTGCCTAATTGAGTGCATTTTTGCCTACCTGCCTAATTGCCTGCCTGCCTAATTGCATTCCTAGTGCCTGCTTAATACCTGCCTAATTGCCTGCCTAATTAACTGCCTAATTGCCTGCTTAATTGCCTGCCTATTTGCCTGCCTTATTAACTGCCTAATTGCTTGCCTAATTGCCTGTCTAAATGGCAGGCTAATTGCCTGCCTTATTGCCTGCCTTATTCCCTGCCAAATTGCCTGCCTAATTGTCTGCATTACCAATTGCCTACCTAATTGCCTGCCTAATTGCCTGTCTAATAACCTGCCTAACTGCCTGCCTAATTGCCTGCCTAATTGCCTGCCTTATTGCCTGCCTAATTAATTGCCTAATTGAGTGCATTTTTGCCTACCTGCCTAATTGCCTGCCTGCCTAATTGCATTCCTAGTGCCTGCTTAATACCTGCCTAATTGCCTGCCTAATTAACTGCCTAATTGCCTGCTTAATTGCCTGCCTATTTGCCTGCCTTATTAACTGCCTAATTGCTTGCCTAATTGCCTGTCTAAATGCCAGGCTAATTGCCTGCCTAATTGCCTGCCTTATTCCCAGCCTAATTGCCTGCCTAATTGTCTGCATGCCCAATTGCCTGCATAATTGCCTGCCTAATTCCCTGCTTGATTTCCTGCCTAATTAACTGCCTTATTGATTGCCTAATTGCCTGTCTAATTGCCAGTCTTATTGCCTGCCAAATTGCCTGCCTAATTAACTGCCTAATTGCCTGCCTAATAGCCTGCCTAATTACCTGCCTAATTGTTTGCCAAATTAACTGCATAATTGCCTGCCTAATTAACTGCCTAATTGCCTGCCTAATTGCCTGCCTATTTGTCTGCCTTATTGCCTGCCTGCCTTATTAACTGCTTAATTGCATGCCTAATTACCTGCCTGCCTAATTGCTTCCCTAATAAACTGTCTTATTGCCTGCTTAATTAACTGCCTAATTGCCTGCCTAATAAACTGCCTAATTGCCTGCTTAATTGCCTGCCTATTTGCCTGCCTTATTAACTGCCTAATTGCTTGCCTAATTGCCTGTCTAAATGCCAGGCTAATTGCCTGCCTAATTGCCTGCCTTATTCCCAGCCTAATTGCCTGCCTAATTGTCTGCATGCCCAATTGCCTGCATAATTGCCTGCCTAATTCCCTGCTTGATTTCCTGCCTAATTAACTGCCTTATTGATTGCCTAATTGCCTGTCTAATTGCCAGTCTTATTGCCTGCCAAATTGCCTGCCTAATTAACTGCCTAATTGCCTGCCTAATAGCCTGCCTAATTACCTGCCTAATTGTTTGCCAAATTAACTGCATAATTGCCTGCCTAATTACCTGCCTAATTGCCTGCCTAATTGCTTGCCAAATTAACTGCCTTATTGCCTGCCAAATTGCCTGCTTAATTGCCTGCCTAATTGCCTGCCTTATTGCCTGCCTAATTATCTGCCTATTTGCCTACCTAATTAACTGCCTAATTACATACCTAATTGCTTGCCTGCCTAATTGCCTGCTTAATTGCCTGCCTAATTAACTGCATAATTTCCTGCCTAATTGCCTCCCTAAACGCCTGCCTAATTAACTCCCTAATTGCCTGCCTAATTGCCTGCCTAATTAAATGCCAAATTGCCTGCCTAATTAAATGCCTAATTGCCTGCCTAATTAACTTCCTAATTGCCTGCTTAATTGCCTTCCTAATTAACTGCCTAATTGCCTGCCTAATTAACTGCCTAATTGCCTGCCTAATTATCTGCCTAATTGCCTGCTTAATTGCCTGCCTAATTACCCGCCTAATTAACTGCCTTATTGCCTGCCTAATTGCCTGCCTAATTATCTGCCTATTTGCCTGATTCATTGCCTGCTTAATTGCTTGCCTAATTGCCTGCCTAATTGCCTGCTTAATTGTCTGCTTAATTGCCTGCCAAATTAACTGCCTAATTGCCTGCCTAATTGCCTGCCTAATAAAATGCCTAATTGCCTGCCATATTGCCTGCCTAATAAATTGCCTAATTGCCTGCCTAATTAACTGCCTAATTGCCTGCTTAATAGCCTGCCTAATTAACTGCCTTAGTGCCTGCCTAATAGTCTGCCTAATTAACTGCCTAAGTGCCTACTTAATTGCCTGCCTAATTGCCTGCCTAATTAACTGCCTAATTGCTTGCCTAATTGCCTGTCTAAATGCCTTCTTAATTGCCTGCCTAATTGCCTGCTAATTGCCTGCCTAATTACCTGCCTAATTAACTGCCTAATTGCCTGCCTTATTAACTGCCAAATTGCCTGCCTTATTATCTGACTAATTGCCTGCCTCATTGCCTGCCTAATTGCCTGTCTAATTACCCTCCTAACTGCCTGCCTTATTGCCTGCCTAATTGCCTGCCTAATTAATTGCCTAATTAATTGCCTAATAGAGTGTTTATTTGCCTGCCTAATTGCCTGCCTAATTGCTTGCCTAATTGCCTGTCTAAATGCCAGGCTAATTGCCTGCCTAATTTCCTGCCTTATTCCCTGCCTAATTTCCTACCTAATTGTCTGCCTGCCCAATTGCCTGCCTAATTGCCTACCTAATTGCATGTCTAATAACCTGCCTAACTGCCTGCCTAACTGCCTGCCTAATTGTCTGCCTAATTGCCTGCCTTATTGCCTGCCTAATAAATTGCCTAATTGAGTGCATTTTTGCCTACCTGCCTAATTGCCTGCCTGCCTAATTGCATTCCTAGTGCCTGCTTAATATCTGCCTAATTGCCTGCCTAATTAACTGCCTAATTGCCTGCTTAATTTCCTGCCTATTTGCCTGCCTTATTAACTGCCTAATTGCTTGCATAATTGCCTGTCTAAATGCCAGGTTAATTGCCTGCCTAATTGCCTGCCTTATTCCCTGCCTAATTGCCTGCCTAATTGTCTGCATGCCCAATTGCCTGCATAATTGCCTGCCTAATTCCCTGCTTGATTTCCTGCCTAATTAACTGCCTTATTGCTTGCCTTATTGCCTGTCTAATTGCCAGTCTTATTGCCTACCGAATTGCCTGCCTAATTAACTGCCTAATTGCCTGCCTAATAACCTGCCTAATTACCTGCCTAATTGTTTGCCAAATTAACTGCCTAATTGCCTGCCTAATTAACTGCCTAATTGCCTGCCTAATAAATTGTCTATTTGCCAGCCTAATTAAATGTCTAATTGCCTGCCAAATTGCCTGCTTAATTGCCTGCCTAATTGCCTGCCTAACTGTCTGCCTAATTGCCTTGCTAATAGTCTGCCTTATTAACAGCCTAATTGCCTGCATAATTGCCTGCCTGACTACCTGCTTAATTGCCTGCCTAATTGCCTGCCTAATTGCCTGCCTAATTGCCTGTCTAATTGCCTGCCTAATTACCTGCTTGCCTAATTACCTTCCTGTCTTATTGTCTGGCTGACTAGTTGCCTGCCGATTTGCCTTCCTAATTGCCTGCCTAATTAATTGCCTAATTGCATGCCTAATTGCCTACCTAATTAACTGCCTCATTAACTGCTTATTTTACTCCCTAATTGCCTGCCTATTTGACTAACTAATTGCCTGCCTATTTGCCTGCCTAATTAACTGCCTAATTGCATGCCTAATTAACAGCCTTATTGCCTGCGTAATTGCCTGTCTTTTTGCCTTCCTAATTAACTGCCTAATTAACTGCCTTATTGCCTGCCTAATTGCCTGCTTAATTGCCTGCCTAATTTCCTGCCTAATAAACTGCCTTATTGCCTGCCTAATTATCTGCATAATTTACTGCCTAATTAACTGCCTAATTGCCTGCCTGTCTAATTGCCTGCTTAATTGCCTGCCTTATTGCCTGCCTTATTGCTTGCCTTATAACTGCCTAATTGCCTGCCTAATTGCCTGCCTTATTGCCTGCCTAATTATCTGCCTTATTGCCTGCCTAATTGCCTGCCTAATGGCCTGCCTTATTGCCTGCCTGCATCATTGCCTGCCTAACTAATTGCTAACCTAATTGCCTGCCTGATTGCCTGCTTAATTGCCTGCCTAATTGCCTTCTTAATAGCCTGCCTAATTGCCTGTCTAATTGCCTGCCTGCATAATTGCCTGCCTGCCTAATTGTCTGCCTGCCTTATTACCTGCCTGCCTAATTGTATCTTGCCTAATTGCCTGCCTGATTACCTGCTTAATTGCATGCCAAATTGCCTGCCTAATCGCCTGCCTAATTGCCTGCTTAATTAACTGCCTAATTGCCTTCCTAATTGCATGCCTAATTGCCTGCCTAATTAACTGCCTAATTGCCTGCCTAATTAACTGCCTAATTGCCTGCCTAATTATTTGCCTAATTACCTGCCTAATTATCTGCCTGATTGCCTGCCCAATTACCTGCCTAATTGCCTGTCTAATTACTTGCCTAACTGCCTGCCTAACTGCCTGCCTAATTGCCTGCCTTATTGCCTGCCTAAGTAATTGACTAATTAATTGCCTAATTGAGTGCCTTTTTGCCTACCTGCCTAATTGCCTGCCTTCCTAATTGCATGCCTAATGACTGCTTAATTTACTGCCTAATTGCCTGCCTAATTAACTGCCTAATTGCCTGCCTAATTAACTGCCTAATTGCCAGCCTAATTAACTGCCTAATTGTTTGCCTAATTATCTGCCTAATTGCCTGCCCAATTGCCTGCCTAATTAACTGCCTAATTGCCTGCCTATTTGCCTGCCTAATTAACTGCCTAATTGCATGCCTAATTAACAGCCTTATTGCCTGCATAATTGCCTGTCTTTTTGCCTTCCTAATTAACTGCCTAATTAACTGCCTTATTGCCTGCCTAATTGCCTGCTTAATTGCCTGCCTAATTTCCTGCCTAATAAACTGCCTTATTGCCTGCCTAATTATCTGCATAATTTACTGCCTAATTAACTGCCTAATTGCCTGCCTGTCTAATTGCCTGCTTAATTGCCTGCCTTATTGCCTGCCTTATTGCTTGCCTTATAACTGCCTAATTGCCTGCCTAATTGCCTGCCTTATTGCCTGCCTAATTATCTGCCTTATTGCCTGCCTAATTGCCTGCCTAATGGCCTGCCTTATTGCCTGCCTGCATCATTGCCTGCCTAACTAATTGCTAACCTAATTGCCTGCCTGATTGCCTGCTTAATTGCCTGCCTAATTGCCTTCTTAATAGCCTGCCTAATTGCCTGTCTAATTGCCTGCCTGCATAATTGCCTGCCTGCCTAATTGTCTGCCTGCCTTATTACCTGCCTGCCTAATTGTATCTTGCCTAATTGCCTGCCTGATTACCTGCTTAATTGCATGCCAAATTGCCTGCCTAATCGCCTGCCTAATTGCCTGCCTAATTAACTGCCTAATTGCCTGCCTAATTAACTGCCTAATTGCCTGCCTAATTAACTGCCTAATTGCCTGCCTAATTAACTGCCTAATTGCCTGCCTAATTATTTGCCTAATTACCTGCCTAATTATCTGCCTGATTGCCTGCCCAATTGCCTGCCTAATTGCCTGTCTAATTACTTGCCTAACTGCCTGCCTAACTGCCTGCTTAATTGCCTGCCTAAGTAATTGACTAATTAATTGCCTAATTGAGTGCCTTTTTGCCTACCTGCCTAATTGCCTGCCTTCCTAATTGCATGCCTAATGACTGCTTAATTTACTGCCTAATTGCATGCCTAATTAAATGCCTAATTGCCTGCCTAATTATTTGCCTAATTGCCTGCCTAATTATCTGCCTGATTGCCTGCCCAATTGCCTGCCTAATTGCCTGTCTAATTACTTGCCTAACTGCCTGCCTAACTGCCTGCCTAATTGCCTGCCTTATTGCCTGCCTAAGTAATTGACTAATTAATTGCCTAATTGAGTGCCTTTTTGCCTACCTGCCTAATTGCCTGCCTGCCTAATTGCATGCCTAATGTTTGCTTAATTTACTGCCTAATTGCATGCCTAATTAAATGCCTAATTGCCTGCCTAATTAAATGCCTAATTGCCTGCCTAATATAAATGCCCAATTGCCTGCCTAATTATCTGCCTAATTGCCTCCCTAAACGCCTGCCTAATTAACTGCCAAATTGCATGCCTAATGCCTGCTTAATTAACTGCCTAATTACCTGCCTAATTAACTGCCTAATTGCCTGCCTAATTATCTGCCTGATTGCCTGCCCAATTGCCTGCCTAATTGCCTGTCTAATTACTTGCCTAACTGCCTGCCTAACTGCTTGCCTAATTGCCTGCCTTATTGCCTGCCTAAGTAATTGCCTAATTAATTGCCTAATTGAGTGCCTTTTTGCCTACCTGCCTAATTGCCTGCCTGCCTAATTGCATGCCTAATGACTGCTTAATTTACTGCCTAATTGCCTGCCTAATTAACTGCCTAATTGCCTGCCTAATTAACTGCCTAATTGCCAGCCTAATTAACTGCCTAATTGCCTGCCTAATTATCTGCCTGATTGCCTGCCCAATTGCCTGCCTTATTAACTGCCTAATTGCCTGCCTAATTAACTGCCTAATTGCCTGCCTAATTAACTGCCTAATTGCCTGCCTAATTATCTGCCTGATTGCCTGCCCAATTGCCTGCTTAATTGCCTGTCTAATTACTTGCCTAACTGCCTGCCTAACTGCCTGCCTAATGCCTGCCTTATTGCCTGCCTAAGTAATTGACTAATTAATTGCCTAATTGAGTGCCTTTTTGCCTACCTGCCTAATTGCCTGCCTGCCTAATTGCATGCCTAATGACTGCTTAATTTACTGCCTAATTGCCTGCCTAATTAACTGCCTAATTGCCTGCCTAATTGCTTGCCCAATTAACTGCCTTATTGCCTGCTTAATTGCCTGCCTAATTGCCTGCCTTATTGCCTGCCTAATTATCTGCCTATTTGCCTACCTAATTAACTGCCTAATTACCTGCCTTATTGCTTGCCTGACTAATTGCCTGCTTAATTGCCTGCCTAATTGCCTGCCTAATTAACTGCCTAATTGCCTGCCTAATTAACTGCCTAATTGCCTGCTAATTGCCTGCTAATTGCCTGCCTAATTAACTACCTAATTGCCTGCCTAATTAACTGCCTAATTGCCTGCTAATTGCCTGCTTATTGCCTGCCTAATTAACTACCTAATTACCTGCCTAATTAACTGCCTAATTGCCTGCCTTATTAACTGCCAAATTGCCTGCCTTATTATCTGACTAATTGCCTGCCTCATTGCCTGCCTAATTGCCTGTCTAATTACCCTCCTAACTGCCTGCCTTATTGCCTGCCTAATTGCCTGCCTAATTAATTTTAATTAATTGCCTAATAGAGTGTTTATTTGCCTGCCTAATTGCCTGCCTAATTGCTTGCCTAATTGCCTGTCTAAATGCCAGGCTAATTGCCTGCCTAATTTCCTGCCTTATTCCCTGCCTAATTTCCTACCTAATTGTCTGCCTGCCCAATTGCCTGCCTAATTGCATGTCTAATAACCTGCCTAACTGCCTGCCTAACTGCCTGCCTAACTGTCTGCCTAATTGCCTGCCTTATTGCCTGCCTAATTAATTGCCTAATTGAGTGCATTTTTGCCTACCTGCCTAATTGCCTGCCTGCCTAATTGCATTCCTAGTGCCTGCTTAATATCTGCCTAATTGCCTGCCTAATAAACTGCCTAATTGCCTGCTTAATTTCCTGCCTATTTGCCTGCCTTATTAACTGCCTAATTGCTTGCCTAATTGCCTGTCTAAATGCCAGGTTAATTGCCTGTCTAATTGCCTGCCTTATTCCCTGCCTAATTGCCTGCCTAATTGTCTGCATGCCCAATTGCCTGCATAATTGCCTGCCTAATTCCCTGCTTGATTTCCTGCCTAATTAACTGCCTTATTGCTTGCCTTATTGCCTGTCTAATTGCCAGTCTTATTGCCTACCGAATTGCCTGCCTAATTAACTGCCTAATTGCCTGCCTAATAACCTGCCTAATTACCTGCCTAATTGTTTGCCAAATTAACTGCCTAATTGCCTGCCTAATTAACTGCCTAATTGCCTGCCTTATTAACTGCCAAATTGCCTGCCTTATTATCTGACTAATTGCCTGCCTCATTGCCTGCCTAATTGCCTGTCTAATTACCCTCCTAACTGCCTGCCTTATTGCCTGCCTAATTGCCTGCCTAATTAATTGCCTAATTAATTGCCTAATAGAGTGTTTATTTGCCTGCCTAATTGCCTGCCTAATTGCTTGCCTAATTGCCTGTCTAAATGCCAGGCTAATTGCCTGCCTAATTTCCTGCCTTATTCTCTGCCTAATTTCCTACCTAATTGTCTGCCTGCCCAATTGCCTGCCTAATTGCCTACCTAATTGCATGTCTAATAACCTGCCTAACTGCCTGCCTAACTGCCTGCCTAATTGTCTGCCTAATTGCCTGCCTTATTGCCTGCCTAATTAATTGCCTAATTGAGTGCATCTTTGCCTACCTGCCTAATTGCCTGCCTGCCTAATTGCATTCCTAGTGCCTGCTTAATATCTGCCTAATTGCCTGCCTAATTAACTGCCTAATTGCCTGCTTAATTTCCTGCCTATTTGCCTGCCTTATTAACTGCCTAATTGCTTGCCTAATTGCCTGTCTAAATGCCAGGTTAATTGCCTGCCTAATTGCCTGCCTTATTCCCTGCCTAATTGCCTGCCTAATTGTCTGCATGCCCAATTGCCTGCATAATTGCCTGCCTAATTCCCTGCTTGATTTCCTGCCTAATTAACAGCCTTATTGATTGCCTAATTGCCTGTCTAATTGCCAGTCTTATTACCTGCCAAATTGCCTGCCTAATTAACAGCCTAATTGCCTGCCTAATTTACTGCCTAATTGCATTGCGAATTGCCTGCCTTATTAACTGCCTAATTGCCTGCCTAATTAACTGCCTTATTTCCTGCCTAATTGACTGCCTAATTTCCTTCCTAATTGCCTGTCTTATTAACTGCCTAATTGACAGCTTAATTAACAGCCTAATTGCCTGCCTAATTGGCTGCCTAATTAACTGCCTTATTTCGTGTTTAATTGCCTGCCTAATTGCCTGCTTAATTAACAGCTTAATTGCCTGCATAATTAACAGCCTATCTGCCTGCCTAATTACCCGCCTAATTAACTGCCTAATTGCCTGCCTAATTACCCGCCTAATAACTGCCAAATTGCCTACCTAATTAACTGCCTCATTAACTGCTTATTTATCTTCCTAATTGCCTGCCTAATTGACTAACGAATTGCCTGCCTATTTGCCTGCCTAATTAACTGCCTAATTGCATGCCTAATTAACAGCCTTATTGCCTGCCTTATTAACTGCCTAATTGCCTGCTTAATTAACAGTTTAATTGCCTGCCTAATTAACTGCCTATCTGCCTGCCTAATTACCCGCCTAATTAACTGCCTTATTGCCTGCCTAATTGCCATCCTAATAAACTGCCTAATTGCCTGCCAAATTAAATGCCAAATTGCCTGCTTAGTTAAATACCTAATTGCCTGCCTAATTAACTTCCTAATTGCCTGCTTAATTGCCTTCCTAATTAACTGCCTAATTAACTTCCTAATTGCCTGCCTAATTAACTGCCTAATTGCCTGCTTAATTAACAGCCTTATTGCCTGCTTTATTGCCTGCCTAATTAACTGCCTATCTGCCTGCCTAATTACCCGCCTAATTAACTGCCTTATTGCCTGCCTAATTGCCTGCCTAATTAACTGCCTAATTGCATTGCGAATTGCCTGCCTTATTAACTGCCTAATTGCCTGCCTTATTAACTGCCTAATTGGCTGCCAAATTAACTGCCTACTTGCCTGCCTAATTGCCTGCCTAATTGCCTGCCTAATTGCCTGCTAATTAAATGCCTAATTGCCTCCTAATTAAATGCCTAACTGCCTGCCTAATTAAATGCCTAATTGCCTGCCTAATTATCTGCCTAATTGCCTCCCTAAACGCCTGCCTAATTAACTGCCTAATTGCTTGCCTAATTAACTGCCTAATTTCCTGCCTAATTAACTGCCTAATTGCCTGCCTAATTAACTTCCTAATTGCCATCTTAATTGCCTTCCTAATTAACTGCCTAATTGCCTGCCTAATTAACTGCCTAATTGCCTGCCTAATTAACTGCCTAATTTCCTGCCTAATTGCCTGCCTTATTAACTGCCTAATTGCCTGCCTAATTAACTGCCTGATTGCCTGCCTAATTAAATTCCTAATTAACTGCCTAATTTCCTGCCTAATTATCTGCCTAATTGCCTGCCTAATTGCCTGCCTAATTGCCTCCCTAAACGCCTGCCTAATTAACTCCCTAATTGCCTGCCTAATTGCCTGCCTAATAAAATGCCAAATTGCCTGCCTAATTATCTGCCTAATTGCCTGCTTAATTAAGAGCCTTATTGCCTGCTTTATTGCCTGCCTAATTAACTGCCTATCTGCCTGCCTAATTACCCGCCTAATTAACTGCCTTATTGCCTGCCTAATTGCCTGCCTAATTATCTGCCTATTTGCCTGATTCATTGCCTTCCTAATTGCTTGCCTAATTGCCTGCCTAATTGCCTGCTTAATTGTCTGCTTAATTGCCTGCCTAATTAACTGCCTAATTGCCTGCCTAATTGCCTGCCTAATAAAATGCCTAATTGCCTGCCTAATTGCCTGCCTAATAAATTGCCTAATTGCCTGCCTAATTAACTGCCTAATTGCCTGCTTAATAGCCTGCCTAATTGCCTGCCTAATTGCCTGCTAATTAAATGCCTAATTGCCTCCTAATTAAATGCCTAACTGCCTGCCTAATTAAATGCCTAATTGCCTGCCTAATTATCTGCCTAATTGCCTCCCTAAACGCCTGCCTTATTCCCTGCCTAATTGCCTGCCTAATTGTCTGCATGCCCAATTGCCTGCATAATTGCCTGCCTAATTCCCTGCTTGATTTCCTGCCTAATTAACAGCCTTATTGATTGCCTAATTGCCTGTCTAATTGCCAGTCTTATTGCCTACTTAATTGCCTTCTTAATTAACTGCCTAATTGCCTGCCTAATTAACTGCCTAATTGCCTGCCTAATTATCTGCCTAATTGCCTGCTTAATTAAGAGCCTTATTGCCTGCTTTATTGCCTGCCTAATTAACTGCCTATCTGCCTGCCTAATTACCCGCCTAATTAACTGCCTTATTGCCTGCCTAATTGCCTGCCTAATTATCTGCCTATTTGCCTGATTCATTGCCTTCCTAATTGCTTGCCTAATTGCCTGCCTAATTGCCTGCTTAATTGTCTGCTTAATTGCCTGCCTAATTAACTGCCTAATTGCCTGCCTTATTAACTGCCTAATTGGCTGCCAAATTAACTGCCTACTTGCCTGCCTAATTGCCTGCCTAATTGCCTGCCTAATTGCCTGCTAATTAAATGCCTAATTGCCTCCTAATTAAATGCCTAACTGCCTGCCTAATTAAATGCCTAATTGCCTGCCTAATTATCTGCCTAATTGCCTCCCTAAACGCCTGCCTTATTCCCTGCCTAATTGCCTGCCTAATTGTCTGCATGCCCAATTGCCTGCATAATTGCCTGCCTAATTCCCTGCTTGATTTCCTGCCTAATTAACAGCCTTATTGATTGCCTAATTGCCTGTCTAATTGCCAGTCTTATTGCCTGCTTAATTGCCTTCTTAATTAACTGCCTAATTGCCTGCCTAATTAACTGCCTAATTGCCTGCCTAATTATCTGCCTAATTGCCTGCTTAATTAAGAGCCTTATTGCCTGCTTTATTGCCTGCCTAATTAACTGCCTATCTGCCTGCCTAATTACCCGCCTAATTAACTGCCTTATTGCCTGCCTAATTGCCTGCCTAATTATCTGCCTATTTGCCTGATTCATTGCCTTCCTAATTGCTTGCCTAATTGCCTGCCTAATTGCCTGCTTAATTGTCTGCTTAATTGCCTGCCTAATTAACTGCCTAATTGCCTGCCTAATTGCCTGCCTAATAAAATGCCTAATTGCCTGCCTAATTGCCTGCCTAATAAATTGCCTAATTGCCTGCCTAATTAACTGCCTAATTGCCTGCTTAATAGCCTGCCTAATTAACTGCCTAAGTGCCTGCTTAATAGCCTGCCTAATTAACTGCCTAAAAGCCTACTTAATTGCCTGCCTAATTGCCTGCCTATTTAACTGCCTAATTGCTTGCCTAATTGCCTGTCTAAATGCCTTCTTAATTGCCTCTCTAATTGCCTGCTAATTGCCTGCCTAATTGCGTGCCTAATTAACTGCCTAATTGCCTGCCTAATTAACTGCCTAATTGCCTGTCTAATTAACTGCCTAATTGCCTGCCTTACTGCCTGCCTAATTAATTGCCTAATTAATTGCCCAATTGAGTGTATATTTGCCTGCCTAATTGCCTGCCTAATTAACTGCCTAATTGCTTGCCTAATTGCCTGTCTAAATGCCAGGCTAATTGCCTGCCTAATTGCCTGCCTTATTGCCTGCCTAATTAATTGCCTAATTGAGTGCATTTTTGCCTACCTGCCTAATTGCCTGCCTGCCTAATTGCATTCCTAGTGCCTGCTTAATACCTGCCTAATTGCCTGCCTAATTAACTGCCTAATTGCCTGCTTAATTGCCTGCCTATTTGCCTGCCTTATTAACTGCCTAATTGCTTGCCTAATTGCCTGTCTAAATGCCAGGCTAATTGCCTGCCTTATTGCCTGCCTTATTCCCTGCCAAATTGCCTGCCTAATTGTCTGCATGCCCAATTGCCTACCTAATTGCCTGCCTAATTGCCTGTCTAATAACCTGCCTAACTGCCTGCCTAATTGCCTGCCTAATTGCCTGCCTTATTGCCTGCCTAATTAATTGCCTAATTGAGTGCATTTTTGCCTACCTGCCTAATTGCCTGCCTGCCTAATTGCATTCCTAGTGCCTGCTTAATACCTGCCTAATTGCCTGCCTAATTAACTGCCTAATTGCCTGCTTAATTGCCTGCCTATTTGCCTGCCTTATTAACTGCCTAATTGCTTGCCTAATTGCCTGTCTAAATGCCAGGCTAATTGCCTGCCTAATTGCCTGCCTTATTCCCAGCCTAATTGCCTGCCTAATTGTCTGCATGCCCAATTGCCTGCATAATTGCCTGCCTAATTCCCTGCTTGATTTCCTGCCTAATTAACTGCCTTATTGATTGCCTAATTGCCTGTCTAATTGCCAGTCTTATTGCCTGCCAAATTGCCTGCCTAATTAACTGCCTAATTGCCTGCCTAATAGCCTGCCTAATTACCTGCCTAATTGTTTGCCAAATTAACTGCATAATTGCCTGCCTAATTATCTGCCTAATTGCCTGCCTAATTGCCTGCCTATTTGTCTGCCTTATTGCCTGCCTGCCTTATTAACTGCTTAATTGCATGCCTAATTACCTGCCTGCCTAATTGCTTCCCTAATAAACTGTCTTATTGCCTGCTTAATTAACTGCCTAATTGCCTGCCTAATAAACTGTCTATTTGCCAGCCTAATTAACTGTCTAATTGCCTGCCAAATTGCCTGCTTAATTGCCTGCCTAATTGCCTGTCTAACTGCCTGCCTAATTGCCTTGCTAATAGTCTGCCTTATTAACAGCCTAATTGCCTGCCTAATTGCCTATTATTAATAACTGCCTAATTGCCTGCTTAATTTACAGCCTAATTGCCTGCCTTATTGCCTGCCTAATTGCCTGCCTAATTAACTGCCTAACTGCCTGCCTAATTACCCGACTAACTGCCTGCCTAATTGCCTGCCTAATTAACTGCTTAATTAACTCCCAAATTGCCTGCCTAATTGACTGTCTAATTGCCTGCCTTTTTTCCTGCCTAATTAACTGCCTGCCTGTCTGCCTAATTAACAGCCTTATTGCCTGCCTTATTAACTGCCTAATTGCCTGCCTAATTAACTGTCATATTGCCTGCCTAATTGCCTTACTAATTAACTGCCTAATGGTCTGCCTAATTGCCTGTCTAATTAACTGCTTAATTGCCTGCATAATATCCTGCCCTATTGCCGACCTGCCTAATTGCCTGCCTGTCTAATGGCCTGCTTAATATCCTGACTTATTGCCTGCCTAATTGTCTACCTGCCTAATTGCCTGACTCATTGCCTGCCTAATTGCTTGCCTAATTGCCTGCCTAATTGCCTGCTTTATTGCCTGCCTAATTAACTGCCTTATTAACTGCCTAATTGCCTGCCTCATTGCCTGCCTAATTGCCTGTCTAATTGCCTGCCTAATTGCCTGCCTAATTGCCTGCCTAATTGCCTGCCTAATTGCCTGCCTTATTGCCTGCTTAATTGCCTGACTAATTGTCTGTCTAATTGCGTGCCTAATTATCTGTCTAATTAACTGCTTAATTGCCTGCATAATATCCTGTCCTATTTCCTACCTGTCTAATTGCCTGCCTGTCTAATTGTCTGCTTAATAGCCTGACTTATTGCCTGCCTAAATGCCTACCTGCCTCATTGGCTACCCGCCTAATTGCTTGCCTAATTGCCTGCCTGATTGCCTGCTTAATTGCCTGCCTTAATTGCCTCCTTAATAGCCTGCCTAATTGCCTGTCTAATTGCCTGCCTGCATAATTGCCTGCCTGCCTAATTGTCTGCCTGCCTTATTACCTGCCTGCCTGATTGTATCCTGCCTAATTGCCTGCCTGATTACCTGCTTAATTGCCTGCCTAATTGCCTGCCTAATTGCCTGCCTAATTGCCTGTCTAATTGCCTGCCTGCCTAATTACCTGCTTGCCTAATTACCTGCCTGTCTAATTGTGTGCCTGACTAATTGCCTGCCTAATTGCCTGCCTAATTGCCTGCCTAATTAATTGCCTAATTGCATGCCTAATTGCCTACCTAATTAACTGCCTCATTAACTGCTTATTTAACTCCCTAATTGCCTGCCTAATTGACTAACTAATTGCCTGCCTATTTGCCTGCCTAATTAACTGCCTAATTGCATGCCTAATTAACAGCCTTATTGCCTGCGTAATTGCCTGTCCTTTACCTGCCTAATTAACTGCCTAATTATCTGCCTTATTGCCTGCCTAATTGCCTGCTTAAATGCCTGCCTAATTGCATGCCTAATTAACTGCCTTATTGCCTGCCTAATTATCTGCATAATTTACTGCCTAATTAACTGCCTAATTGCCTGCTTGTCTAATTGCCTGCTTAATTGCCTGCCTTATTGCCTGCCTTATTGCTTGCCTTATAACTGCCTAATTGCCTGCCTTATTAACTGCCTAATTGCCTACCTAATTGCCTGCCTAATTAACTGCCTTATTGCCTGCCTAATTGCTTGCCCAATTAACTGCCTTATTGCCTATCTAATTGCCTGCTTAATTGCCTGCCTAATTGCCTGCCTTATTGCCAGCCTAATTATCTGCCTGATTGCCTGCCCAATTGCCTGCCTAATTGCCTGTCTAATTACTTGCCTAACTGCCTGCCTAACTGCCTGCCTAATTGCCTGCCTTATTGCCTGCGTAAGTAATTGCCTAATTAATTGCCTAATTGAGTGCCTTTTTGCCTACCTGCCTAATTGCCTGCCTGCCTAATTGCATGCCTAATGACTGCTTAATTTACTGCCTAATTGCCTGCCTAATTAACTGCCTAATTGCCTGCCTAATTGCTTGCCCAATTAACTGCCTTATTGCCTGCTTAATTGCCTGCCTTATTGCCTGCCTAAGTAATTGACTAATTAATTGCCTAATTGAGTGCCTTTTTGCCTACCTGCCTAATTGCCTGCCTGCCTAATTGCATGCCTAATGTTTGCTTAATTTACTGCCTAATTGCATGCCTAATTAAATGCCTAATTGCCTGCCTAATTAAATGCCTAATTGCCTGCCTAATATAAATGCCCAATTGCCTGCCTAATTATCTGCCTAATTGCCTCCCTAAACGCCTGCCTAATTAACTGCCAAATTGCATGCCTAATGCCTGCTTAATTAACTGCCTAATTACCTGCCTAATTAACTGCCTAATTGCCTGCCTAATTATCTGCCTGATTGCCTGCCCAATTGCCTGCCTAATTGCCTGTCTAATTACTTGCCTAACTGCCTGCCTAACTGCTTGCCTAATTGCCTGCCTTATTGCCTGCCTAAGTAATTGCCTAATTAATTGCCTAATTGAGTGCCTTATTGCCTACCTGCCTAATTGCCTGCCTGCCTAATTGCATGCCTAATGACTGCTTAATTTACTGCCTAATTGCCTGCCTAATTAACTGCCTAATTGCCTGCCTAATTAACTGCCTAATTGCCAGCCTAATTAACTGCCTAATTGCCTGCCTAATTATCTGCCTAATTGCCTGCCCAATTGCCTGCCTAATTAACTGCCTAATTGCCTGCCTATTTGCCTGCCTAATTAACTGCCTAATTGCATGCCTAATTAACAGCCTTATTGCCTGCGTAATTGCCTGTCTTTTTGCCTTCCTAATTAACTGCCATATTAACTGCCTTATTGCCTGCCTAATTGCCTGCTTAATTGCCTGCCTAATTTCCTGCCTAATAAACTGCCTTATTAACTGCCTAATTATCTGCATAGTTTACTGCCTAATTAACTGCCTAATTGCCTGCCTGTCTAATTGCCTGCTTAATTGCCTGCCTTATTGCCTGCCTTATTGCTTGCCTTATAACTGCCTAATTGCCTGCCTAATTGCCTGCCTTATTGCCTGCCTAATTATCTGCCTTATTGCCTGCCTAATTGCCTGCCTAATGGCCTGCCTTATTGCCTGCCTGCATCATTGCCTGCCTAACTAATTGCTAACCTAATTGCCTGCCTGATTGCCTGCTTAATTGCCTGCCTAATTGCCTTCTTAATAGCCTGCCTAATTGCCTGTCTAATTGCCTGCCTGCATAATTGCCTGCCTGCCTAATTGTCTGCCTGCCTTATTACCTGCCTGCCTAATTGTATCTTGCCTAATTGCCTGCCTGATTACCTGCTTAATTGCATGCCAAATTGCCTGACTAATCGCCTGCCTAATTGCCTGCCTAATTAACTGCCTAATTGCCTGCCTAATTAACTGCCTAATTGCCTGCCTAATTAACTGCCTAATTGCCTGCCTAATTAACTGCCTAATTGCCTGCCTAATTATTTGCCTAATTACCTGCCTAATTATCTGCCTGATTGCCTGCCCAATTGCCTGCCTAATTGCCTGTCTAATTACTTGCCTAACTGCCTGCCTAACTGCCTGCTTAATTGCCTGCCTAAGTAATTGACTAATTAATTGCCTAATTGAGTGCCTTTTTGCCTACCTGCCTAATTGCCTGCCTTCCTAATTGCATGCCTAATGACTGCTTAATTTACTGCCTAATTGCATGCCTAATTAAATGCCTAATTGCCTGCCTAATTATTTGCCTAATTGCCTGCCTAATTATCTGCCTGATTGCCTGCCCAATTGCCTGCCTAATTGCCTGTCTAATTACTTGCCTAACTGCCTGCCTAACTGCCTGCCTAATTGCCTGCCTTATTGCCTGCCTAAGTAATTGACTAATTAATTGCCTAATTGAGTGCCTTTTTGCCTACCTGCCTAATTGCCTGCCTGCCTAATTGCATGCCTAATGTTTGCTTAATTTACTGCCTAATTGCATGCCTAATTAAATGCCTAATTGCCTGCCTAATTAAATGCCTAATTGCCTGCCTAATATAAATGCCCAATTGCCTGCCTAATTATCTGCCTAATTGCCTCCCTAAACGCCTGCCTAATTAACTGCCAAATTGCATGCCTAATGCCTGCTTAATAACTTGCCTAATTACCTGTCTAATTAACTGCCTAATTGCCTGCCTAATTATCTGCCTGATTGCCTGCCCAATTGCCTGCCTAATTGCCTGTCTAATTACTTGCCTAACTGCCTGCCTAACTGCTTGCCTAATTGCCTGCCTTATTGCCTGCCTAAGTAATTGCCTAATTAATTGCCTAATTGAGTGCCTTTTTGCCTACCTGCCTAATTGCCTGCCTGCCTAATTGCATGCCTAATGACTGCTTAATTTACTGCCTAATTGCCTGCCTAATTAACTGCCTAATTGCCTGCCTAATTAACTGCCTAATTGCCAGCCTAATTAACTGCCTAATTGCCTGCCTAATTATCTGCCTGATTGCCTGCCCAATTGCCTGCCTAATTAACTGCCTAATTGCCTGCCTAATTAACTGCCTAATTGCCTGCCTAATTAACTGCCTAATTGCCTGCCTAATTATCTGCCTGATTGCCTGCCCAATTGCCTGCTTAATTGCCTGTCTAATTACTTGCCTAACTGCCTGCCTAACTGCCTGCCTAATGCCTGCCTTATTGCCTGCCTAAGTAATTGACTAATTAATTGCCTAATTGAGTGCCTTTTTGCCTACCTGCCTAATTGCCTGCCTGCCTAATTGCATGCCTAATGACTGCTTAATTTACTGCCTAATTGCCTGCCTAATTAACTGCCTAATTGCCTGCCTAATTGCTTGCCCAATTAACTGCCTTATTGCCTGCTTAATTGCCTGCCTAATTGCCTGCCTTATTCCCTGCCTAATTGCCTGCCTAATTGTCTGCATGCCCAATTGCCTGCATAATTGCCTGCCTAATTCCCTGCTTGATTTCCTGCCTAATTAACTGCCTTATTGCTTGCCTTATTGCCTGTCTAATTGCCAGTCTTATTGCCTACCGAATTGCCTGCCTAATTAACTGCCTAATTGCCTGCCTAATAACCTGCCTAATTACCTGCCTAATTGTTTGCCAAATTAACTGCCTAATTGCCTGCCTAATTAACTGCCTAATTGCCTGCCTTATTAACTGCCAAATTGCCTGCCTTATTATCTGACTAATTGCCTGCCTCATTGCCTGCCTAATTGCCTGTCTAATTACCCTCCTAACTGCCTGCCTTATTGCCTGCCTAATTGCCTGCCTAATTAATTGCCTAATTAATTGCCTAATAGAGTGTTTATTTGCCTGCCTAATTGCCTGCCTAATTGCTTGCCTAATTGCCTGTCTAAATGCCAGGCTAATTGCCTGCCTAATTTCCTGCCTTATTCTCTGCCTAATTTCCTACCTAATTGTCTGCCTGCCCAATTGCCTACCTAATTGCATGTCTAATAACCTGCCTAACTGCCTGCCTAACTGCCTGCCTAATTGTCTGCCTAATTGCCTGCCTTATTGCCTGCCTAATTAATTGCCTAATTGAGTGCATCTTTGCCTACCTGCCTAATTGCCTGCCTGCCTAATTGCATTCCTAGTGCCTGCTTAATATCTGCCTAATTGCCTGCCTAATTAACTGCCTAATTGCCTGCTTAATTTCCTGCCTATTTGCCTGCCTTATTAACTGCCTAATTGCTTGCCTAATTGCCTGTCTAAATGCCAGGTTAATTGCCTGCCTAATTGCCTGCCTTATTCCCTGCCTAATTGCCTGCCTAATTGTCTGCATGCCCAATTGCCTGCATAATTGCCTGCCTAATTCCCTGCTTGATTTCCTGCCTAATTAACAGCCTTATTGATTGCCTAATTGCCTGTCTAATTGCCAGTCTTATTGCCTGACAAATTGCCTGCCTAATTAACAGCCTAATTGCCTGCCTAATTAACTGCCTAATTGCATTGCGAATTGTCTGCCTTATTAACTGCCTAATTGCCTGCCTAATTAACTGCCTTATTTCCTGCCTAATTGACTGCCTAATTTCCTTCCTAATTGCCTGTCTTATTAACTGCCTAATTGACAGCTTAATTAACAGCCTAATTGCCTGCCTAATTGGCTGCCTAATTAACTGCCTTATTTCGTGTTTAATTGCCTGCCTAATTGCCTGCTTAATTAACAGCTTAATTGCCTGCATAATTAACAGCCTATCTGCCTGCCTAATTACCCGCCTAATTAACTGCCTAATTGCCTGCCTAATTACCCGCCTAATAACTGCCAAATTGCCTACCTAATTAACTGCCTCATTAACTGCTTATTTATCTTCCTAATTGCCTGCCTAATTGACTAACTAATTGCCTGCCTATTTGCCTGCCTAATTAACTGCCTAATTGCATGCCTAATTAACAGCCTTATTGCCTGCCTTATTAACTGCCTAATTGCCTGCTTAATTAACAGTTTAATTGCCTGCCTAATTAACTGCCTATCTGCCTGCCTAATTACCCGCCTAATTAACTGCCTTATTGCCTGCCTAATTGCCATCCTAATAAACTGCCTAATTGCCTGCCAAATTAAATGCCAAATTGCCTGCTTAGTTAAATACCTAATTGCCTGCCTAATTAACTTCCTAATTGCCTGCTTAATTGCCTTCCTAATTAACTGCCTAATTAACTTCCTAATTGCCTGCCTAATTAACTGCCTAATTGCCTGCTTAATTAACAGCCTTATTGCCTGCTTTATTGCCTGCCTAATTAACTGCCTATCTGCCTGCCTAATTACCCGCCTAATTAACTGCCTTATTGCCTGCCTAATTGCCTGCCTAATTAACTGCCTAATTGCATTGCGAATTGCCTGCCTTATTAACTGCCTAATTGCCTGCCTTATTAACTGCCTAATTGGCTGCCAAATTAACTGCCTACTTGCCTGCCTAATTGCCTGCCTAATTGCCTGCCTAATTGCCTGCTAATTAAATGCCTAATTGCCTCCTAATTAAATGCCTAACTGCCTGCCTAATTAAATGCCTAATTGCCTGCCTAATTATCTGCCTAATTGCCTCCCTAAACGCCTGCCTAATTAACTGCCTAATTGCTTGCCTAATTAACTGCCTAATTTCCTGCCTAATTAACTGCCTAATTGCCTGCCTAATTAACTTCCTAATTGCCATCTTAATTGCCTTCCTAATTAACTGCCTAATTGCTTCCCTAATAAACTGTCTTATTGCCTGCCTAATTAACTGCCTAATTTCCTGCCTAATTGCCTGCCTTATTAACTGCCTAATTGCCTGCCTAATTAACTGCCTGATTGCCTGCCTAATTAAATTCCTAATTAACTGCCTAATTTCCTGCCTAATTATCTGCCTAATTGCCTGCCTAATTGCCTGCCTAATTGCCTCCCTAAACGCCTGCCTAATTAACTCCCTAATTGCCTGCCTAATTGCCTGCCTAATAAAATGCCAAATTGCCTGCTTAATTATCTGCCTAATTGCCTGCTTAATTAAGAGCCTTATTGCCTGCTTTATTGCCTGCCTAATTAACTGCCTATCTGCCTGCCTAATTACCCGCCTAATTAACTGCCTTATTGCCTGCCTAATTGCCTGCCTAATTATCTGCCTATTTGCCTGATTCATTGCCTTCCTAATTGCTTGCCTAATTGCCTGCCTAATTGCCTGCTTAATTGTCTGCTTAATTGCCTGCCTAATTAACTGCCTAATTGCCTGCCTAATTGCCTGCCTAATAAAATGCCTAATTGCCTGCCTAATTGCCTGCCTAATAAATTGCCTAATTGCCTGCCTAATTAACTGCCTAATTGCCTGCTTAATAGCCTGCCTAATTGCCTGCCTAATTGCCTGCTAATTAAATGCCTAATTGCCTCCTAATTAAATGCCTAACTTCCTGCCTAATTAAATGCCTAATTGCCTGCCTAATTATCTGCCTAATTGCCTCCCTAAACGCCTGCCTTATTCCCTGCCTAATTGCCTGCCTAATTGTCTGCATGCCCAATTGCCTGCATAATTGCCTGCCTAATTCCCTGCTTGATTTCCTGCCTAATTAACAGCCTTATTGATTGCCTAATTGCCTGTCTAATTGCCAGTCTTATTGCCTGCTTAATTGCCTTCTTAATTAACTGCCTAATTGCCTGCCTAATTAACTGCCTAATTGCCTGCCTAATTATCTGCCTAATTGCCTGCTTAATTAAGAGCCTTATTGCCTGCTTTATTGCCTGCCTAATTAACTGCCTATCTGCCTGCCTAATTACCCGCCTAATTAACTGCCTTATTGCCTGCCTAATTGCCTGCCTAATTATCTGCCTATTTGCCTGATTCATTGCCTTCCTAATTGCTTGCCTAATTGCCTGCCTAATTGCCTGCTTAATTGTCTGCTTAATTGCCTGCCTAATTAACTGCCTAATTGCCTGCCTTATTAACTGCCTAATTGGCTGCCAAATTAACTGCCTACTTGCCTGCCTAATTGCCTGCCTAATTGCCTGCCTAATTGCCTGCTAATTAAATGCCTAATTGCCTCCTAATTAAATGCCTAACTGCCTGCCTAATTAAATGCCTAATTGCCTGCCTAATTATCTGCCTAATTGCCTCCCTAAACGCCTGCCTTATTCCCTGCCTAATTGCCTGCCTAATTGTCTGCATGCCCAATTGCCTGCATAATTGCCTGCCTAATTCCCTGCTTGATTTCCTGCCTAATTAACAGCCTTATTGATTGCCTAATTGCCTGTCTAATTGCCAGTCTTATTGCCTGCTTAATTGCCTTCTTAATTAACTGCCTAATTGCCTGCCTTATTAACTGCCCAATTGCCTGCCTAATTATCTGCCTAATTGCCTGCTTAATTAAGAGCCTTATTGCCTGCTTTATTGCCTGCCTAATTAACTGCCTATCTGCCTGCCTAATTACCCGCCTAATTAACTGCCTTATTGCCTGCCTAATTGCCTGCCTAATTATCTGCCTATTTGCCTGATTCATTGCCTTCCTAATTCCTTGCCTAATTGCCTGCCTAATTGCCTGCTTAATTGTCTGCTTAATTGCCTGCCTAATTAACTGCCTAATTGCCTGCCTAATTGCCTGCCTAATAAAATGCCTAATTGCCTGCCTAATTGCCTGCCTAATAAATTGCCTAATTGCCTGCCTAATTAACTGCCTAATTGCCTGCTTAATAGCCTGCCTAATTAACTGCCTAAGTGCCTGCTTAATAGCCTGCCTAATTAACTGCCTAAAAGCCTACTTAATTGCCTGCCTAATTGCCTGCCTATTTAACTGCCTAATTGCTTGCCTAATTGCCTGTCTAAATGCCTTCTTAATTGCCTCTCTAATTGCCTGCTAATTGCCTGCCTAATTGCGTGCCTAATTAACTGCCTAATTGCCTGCCTAATTAACTGCCTAATTGCCTGTCTAATTAACTGCCTAATTGCCTGCCTTACTGCCTGCCTAATAATTGCCTAATTAATTGCCCAATTGAGTGTATATTTGCCTGCCTAATTGCCTGCCTAATTAACTGCCTAATTGCTTGCCTAATTGCCTGTCTAAATGCCAGGCTAATTGCCTGCCTAATTGCCTGCCTTATTGCCTGCCTAATTAATTGCCTAATTGAGTGCATTTTTGCCTACCTGCCTAATTGCCTGCCTGCCTAATTGCATTCCTAGTGCCTGCTTAATACCTGCCTAATTGCCTGCCTTATTAACTGCCTAATTGCTTGCCTAATGGCCTGTCTAAATGCCAGGCTAATTGCCTGCCTTATTGCCTGCCTTATTCCCTGCCAAATTGCCTGCCTAATTGTCTGCATGCCCAATTGCATACCTAATTGCCTGCCTAATTGCCTGTCTAATAACCTGCCTAACTGCCTGCCTAATTGCCTGCCTAATTACCTGCCTTATTGCCTGCCTAATTAATTGCCTAATTGAGTGCATTTTTGCCTACCTGCCTAATTGCCTGCCTGCCTAATTGCATTCCTAGTGCCTGCTTAATACCTGCCTAATTGCCTGCCTAATTAACTGCCTAATTGCCTGCTTAATTGCCTGCCTATTTGCCTGCCTTATTAACTGCCTAATTGCTTGCCTAATTGCCTGTCTAAATGCCAGGCTAATTGCCTGCCTAATTGCCTGCCTTATTCCCAGCCTAATTGCCTGCCTAATTGTCTGCATGCCCAATTGCCTGCATAATTGCCTGCCTAATTCCCTGCTTGATTTCCTGCCTAATTAACTGCCTTATTGATTGCCTAATTGCCTGTCTAATTGCCAGTCTTATTGCCTGCCAAATTGCCTGCCTAATTAACTGCCTAATTGCCTGCCTAATAGCCTGCCTAATTACCTGCCTAATTGTTTGCCAAATTAACTGCATAATTGCCTGCCTAATTAACTGCCTAATTGCCTGCCTAATTGCCTGCCTATTTGTCTGCCTTATTGCCTGCCTGCCGTATTAACTGCTTAATTGCATGCCTAATTACCTGCCTGCCTAATTGCTTCCCTAATAAACTGTCTTATTGCCTGCTTAATTAACTGCCTAATTGCCTGCCTAATAAACTGTCTATTTGCCAGCCTAATTAACTGTCTAATTGCCTGCCAAATTGCCTGCTTAATTGCCTGCCTAATTGCCTGTCTAACTGCCTGCCTAATTGCCTTGCTAATAGTCTGCCTTATTAACAGCCTAATTGCCTGCCTAATTGCCTATTATTAATAACTGCCTAATTGCCTGCTTAATTTACAGCCTAATTGCCTGCCTTATTGCCTGCCTAATTGCCTGCCTAATTAACTGCCTAACTGCCTGCCTAATTACCCGACTAACTGCCTGCCTAATTGCCTGCCTAATTAACTGCTTAATTAACTCCCAAATTGCCTGCCTAATTGACTGTCTAATTGCCTGCCTAATTGACTGTCTAATTGCCTGCCTTTTTTCCTGCCTAATTAACTGCCTGCCTGTCTGCCTAATTAACAGCCTTATTGCCTGCCTTATTAACTGCCTAATTGCCTGCCTAATTAACTGCCATATTGCCTGCCTAATTGCCTTACTAATTAACTGCCTAATGGTCTGCCTAATTGCCTGTCTAATTAACTGCTTAATTGCCTGCATAATATCCTGCCCTATTGCCGACCTGCCTAATTGCCTGCCTGTCTAATGGCCTGCTTAATATCCTGACTTATTGCCTGCCTAATTGTCTACCTGCCTAATTGCCTGACTCATTGCCTGCCTAATTGCTTGCCTAATTGCCTGCCTAATTGCCTGCTTTATTGCCTGCCTAATTAACTGCCTTATTAACTGCCTAATTGCCTGCCTCATTGCCTGCCTAATTGCCTGTCTAATTGCCTGCCTAATTGCCTGCCTAATTGCCTGCCTAATTGCCTGCCTAATTGCCTGCCTTATTGCCTGCTTAATTGCCTGACTAATTGTCTGTCTAATTGCGTGCCTAATTATCTGTCTAATTAACAGCTTAATTGCCTGCATAATATCCTGTCCTATTTCCTACCTGTCTAATTGCCTGCCTGTCTAATTGTCTGCTTAATAGCCTGACTTATTGCCTGCCTAAATGCCTACCTGCCTCATTGGCTACCCGCCTAATTGCTTGCCTAATTGCCTGCCTGATTGCCTGCTTAATTGCCTGCCTTAATTGCCTCCTTAATAGCCTGCCTAATTGCCTGTCTAATTGCCTGCCTGCATAATTGCCTGCCTGCCTAATTGTCTGCCTGCCTTATTACCTGCCTGCCTGATTGTATCCTGCCTAATTGCCTGCCTGATTACCTGCTTAATTGCCTGCCTAATTGCCTGCCTAATTGCCTGCCTAATTGCCTGTCTAATTGCCTGCCTGCCTAATTACCTGCTTGCCTAATTACCTGCCTGTCTAATTGTGTGCCTGACTAATTGCCTGCCTAATTGCCTGCCTAATTGCCTGCCTAATTAATTGCCTAATTGCATGCCTAATTGCCTACCTAATTAACTGCCTCATTAACTGCTTATTTAACTCCCTAATTGCCTGCCTAATTGTCTAACTAATTGCCTGCCTATTTGCCTGCCTAATTAACTGCCTAATTGCATGCCTAATTAACAGCCTTATTGCCTGCGTAATTGCCTGTCCTTTACCTGCCTAATTAACTGCCTAATTATCTGCCTTATTGCCTGCCTAATTGCCTGCTTAAATGCCTGCCTAATTGCATGCCTAATTAACTGCCTTATTGCCTGCCTAATTATCTGCATAATTTACTGCCTAATTAACTGCCTAATTGCCTGCTTGTCTAATTGCCTGCTTAATTGCCTGCCTTATTGCCTGCCTTATTGCTTGCCTTATAACTGCCTAATTGCCTGCCTTATTAACTGCCTAATTGCCTGCCTAATTGCCTGCCTAATTAACTGCCTTATTGCCTGCCTAATTGCTTGCCCAATTAACTGCCTTATTGCCTATCTAATTGCCTGCTTAATTGCCTGCCTAATTGCCTGCCTTATTGCCAGCCTAATTATCTGCCTATTTGCCTACCTAATTAACTGCCTAATTGCTTGCCTGCCTAATTGCCTGCTTAATTGCCTGCCTAATTGCCTGCCTAATTAACTGCCTAATTGCCTGCCTAATTGCCTGCCTAATTAACTGCCTAATTCATTGCCTAAATGAGTGCCTTTTTGCCTACCTGCCTAATTGCCTGCCTGCCAATTTGCATGCCTAATGCCTGCTTAATTAACTGCCTAATTTCCTGCCTGATTAACTGCCTAATTGCCTGCCTAATTATCTGCCTGATTGCCTGCCCAATTGCCTGCCTAATTGCCTGTCTAATTACTTGCCTAACTGCCTGCCTAACTGCCTGCCTAATTGCCTGCCTTATTGCCTGCGTAAGTAATTGCCTAATTAATTGCCTAATTGAGTGCCTTTTTGCCTACCTGCCTAATTGCCTGCCTGCCTAATTGCATGCCTAATGACTGCTTAATTTACTGCCTAATTGCCTGCCTAATTAACTGCCTAATTGCCTGCCTAATTGCTTGCCCAATTAACTGCCTTATTGCCTGCTTAATTGCCTGCCTAATTGCCTGCCTTATTGCCTGCCTGCCTGCCTAATTGCTAACCTAAATGCCTGCCTGATTGCCTGCTTAATTGCCTGCCTAATTGCCTTCTTAATAGCCTGCCCACTTGCCTGTCTAATTGCCTGCCTGCATAATTGCCTGCCTGCATAATTGCCTGCCTGCCTAATTGTCTGCCTGCCTTATTACCTGCCTGCCTAATTGTATCTTGCCTAATTGCCTGACTGTCTAATTGCCTGCCTGATTACCTGCTTAATTGCATGCCTAATTGCCTGCCTAATTAACTGCCTAATTGCCTGCCTAATTAACTGCCTAATTGCCTGCCTAATTAACTGCCTAATTGCCTGCCTAATTAACTGCCTAATTGCATGCCTAATTATCTGCCTGATTGCCTGCCCAATTGCCTGCCTAATTAACTGCCTATTTACCTGCCTAATTAACTGCCTAATTTCCTGCCTAATTAACTGCCTAATTGCCTGCCTAATTAACTGCCTAATTGCCTGCCTAATTATCTGCCTGATTGCCTGCCCAATTGCCTGCCTAATTGCCTGTCTAATTACTTGCCTAACTGCCTGCCTAACTGCCTGCCTAATTGCCTGCCTTATTGCCTGCCAAATTAAATGCCAAATTGCCTGCCTAATTAAATGCGTAATTGCCTGCCTAATTAACTTCCTAATTGCCTACTTAATTGCCTTCCTAATTAACTGCCTAATTGCCTGCCTAATTAACTGCCTAATTGCCTGCCTAATTAACTGCCTAATTGCCTGCTTAATTAACAGCCTTATGCCTGCTTTATTGCCTGCCTAATTAACTGCCTATCTGCCTGCCTAATTACCCGCCTAATTAACTGCCTTATTGCCTGCCTAATTGCCTGCCTAATTATCTGCCTAATTGCCTGCCTGATTGCTTGCCTAATTGCCTGCCTAATTGCCTGCTTAATTGTCTGCTTAATTGCCTGCCTAATTAACTGCCTGATTGCCTGCCTGATTGCCTGCCTAATAAAATGCCTAATTGCCTGCCTAATTAACTGCCTTATTGCCTGCCTAAATATCTGCCTAATTAACTGCCTAATTGCCTGCCTAATTGCTTGCCCAATTAACTGCCTTATTGACTGCCTAATTGCCTATCTTATTAACTGCCTGATAGCCTGCCTGATAGCCTGCCTTACTGACTGCCTGATAGCCTGCCTTACTGACTGCCTAATTGCCTGCCTTATTGCCTGCCTGATTGCCTGTCTAATTAACTGCCTTATTGCCTGCCTAATTGCCTGCTTAATTGCCTGCCTAATTGCCTGCCTTATTAACTGCCTTATTGCCAGCCTAATTATTTGCCTAATTTACTGCCTAATTAACTGCCTAATTGCCTGCCTAATTGCTTGCCTGCCTAATTGCCTGCTTAATTGCCTGCCTAATTTCCTGCCTAATTAACTGCCTAATTGGCTGCCTAATTGGCTGCCTAATTGGCTGCCTAATTGCCTGCCTAATTAACCGCCTAATTGCCTGCCTAACTTCCTGCCTCATTGCCTGCCTAATTGCCGGCTTAATTGCCTGCTTAATTAACAGTTTAATTGCCTGCCTAATCAACTGCCTATCTGCCTGCCTAATTACCCGCCTAATTAACTGCCTTATTGCCTGCCTAATTGCCTGCCTAATTATCTGCCTAATTGCCTGCCTATTTGCCTGCCTTATTGCCTGCCTAATTAACTGCTAAATTGCATGCCTAATTACCTGCCTGCCTAATTGCTTCCCTAATTAACTGTCTTATTTCCTGCCTAATTAACAGCCTAATTGCCTGCCTAATTAACTGCCTAATTGCATTGCGAATTGCCTGCCTTATTAACTGCCTAATTGCCTGCCTTATTAACTGCCTAATTGGCTGCCAAATTAACTGCCTACTTGCCTGCCTAATTGCCTGCCTAATTGCCTGCCTAATTGCCTGCTAATTAAATGCCTAATTGCCTCCTAATTAAATGCCTAACTGCCTGCCTAATTAAATGCCTAATTGTTTGCCTAATTATCTGCCTAATTGCCTCCCTAAACGCCTGCCTAATTAACTGCCTAATTGCTTGCCTAATTAACTGCCTAATTTCCTGCCTAATTAACTGCCTAATTGCCTGCCTAATTAAATGCCTAATTAACTGCCTAATTTCCTGATTAATTATCTGCCTAATTGCCTGCCTAATTGCCTGTCTAATTGCCTCCCTAAACGCTTGCCTAATTAACTGCCTAATTGCCTGCCTAATTGCCTGCCTAATTGCCTGCCTAATTGCCTGCCAAATTAAATGCCAAAATGCCTGCCAAATTAAATGCCTAATTGCCTGCCTAATTAACTTCCTAATTGCCTTCTTAATTGCCTTCCTAATTAACTGCCTAATTGCCTGCCTAATTAACTGCCTAATTGCCTGCCTAATTAACTGCCTAATTGCCTGCTTAATTAACAGCCTTATTGCCTGCTTTATTGCCTGCCTAATTAACTGCCTAATTGCCTGCCTAATTGCCTGCCTAATTAACTGCCTAATTCATCGTCTAAATGAGTGCCTTTTTGCCTACCTGCCTAATTGCCTGCCTGCCAAATTGCATGCCTAATGCCTGCTTAATTAACTGCCTAATTTCCTGCCTAATTAACTGCCTAATTGCCTGCCTAATTATCTGCCTGATTGCCTGCCCAATTGCCTGCCTAATTGCCTGTCTAATTACTTGCCTAACTGCCTGCCTAACTGCCTGCCTAATTGCCTGCCTTATTGCCTGCGTAAGTAATTGCCTAATTAATTGCCTAATTGAGTGCCTTTTTGCCTACCTGCCTAATTGCCTGCCTGCCTAATTGCATGCCTAATGACTGCTTAATTTACTGCCTAATTGCCTGCCTAATTAACTGCCTAATTGCCTGCCTAATTGCTTGCCCAATTAACTGCCTTATTGCCTGCTTAATTGCCTGCCTTATTGCCTGCCTAAGTAATTGACTAATTAATTGCCTAATTGAGTGCCTTTTTGCCTACCTGCCTAATTGCCTGCCTGCCTAATTGCATGCCTAATGTTTGCTTAATTTACTGCCTAATTGCATGCCTAATTAAATGCCTAATTGCCTGCCTAATTAAATGCCTAATTGCCTGCCTAATATAAATGCCCAATTGCCTGCCTAATTATCTGCCTAATTGCCTCCCTAAACGCCTGCCTAATTAACTGCCAAATTGCATGCCTAATGCCTGCTTAATTAACTGCCTAATTACCTGCCTAATTAACTGCCTAATTGCCTGCCTAATTATCTGCCTGATTGCCTGCCAAATTGCCTGCCTAATTGCCTGTCTAATTACTTGCCTAACTGCCTGCCTAACTGCTTGCCTAATTGCCTGCCTTATTGCCTGCCTAAGTAATTGCCTAATTAATTGCCTAATTGAGTGCCTTTTTGCCTACCTGCCTAATTGCCTGCCTGCCTAATTGCATGCCTAATGACTGCTTAATTTACTGCCTAATTGCCTGCCTAATTAACTGCCTAATTGCCTGCCTAATTAACTGCCTAATTGCCAGCCTAATTAACTGCCTAATTGCCTACCTAATTATCTGCCTAATTGCCTGCCCAATTGCCTGCCTAATTAACTGCCTAATTGCCTGCCTATTTGCCTGCCTAATTAACTGCCAAATTGCATGCCTAATTAACAGCCTTATTGCCTGCGTAATTGCCTGTCTTTTTGCCTTCCTAATTAACTGCCTAATTAACTGCCTTATTGCCTGCCTAATTGCCTGCTTAATTGCCTGCCTAATTTCCTGCCTAATAAACTGCCTTATTGCCTGCCTAATTATCTGCATAATTTACTGCCTAATTAACTGCCTAATTGCCTGCCTGTCTAATTGCCTGCTTAATTGCCTGCCTTATTGCCTGCCTTATTGCTTGCCTTATAACTGCCTAATTGCCTGCCTAATTGCCTGCCTTATTGCCTGCCTAATTGCCTGCCTAATGGCCTGCCTTATTGCCTGCCTGCATCATTGCCTGCCTAACTAATTGCTAACCTAATTGCCTGCCTGATTGCCTGCTTAATTGCCTGCCTAATTGCCTTCTTAATAGACTGCCTAATTGCCTGTCTAATTGCCTGCCTGCATAATTGCCTGCCTGCCTAATTGTCTGCCTGCCTTATTACCTGCCTGCCTAATTGTATCTTGCCTAATTGCCTGCCTGATTACCTGCTTAATTGCATGCCAAATTGCCTGCCTAATCGCCTGCCTAATTGCCTGCCTAATTAACTGCCTAATTGCCTGCCTAATTAACTGCCTAATTGCCTGCCTAATTAACTGCCTAATTGCCTGCAATAATTAACTGCCTAATTGCCTGCCTAATTATTTGCCTAATTACCTGCCTAATTATCTGCCTGATTGCCTGCCCAATTGCCTGCCTAATTGCCTGTCTAATTACTTGCCTAACTGCCTGCCTAACTGCCTGCTTAATTGCCTGCCTAAGTAATTGACTAATTAATTGCCTAATTGAGTGCCTTTTTGCCTACCTGCCTAATTGCCTGCCTTCCTAATTGCATGCCTAATGACTGCTTAATTTACTGCCTAATTGCATGCCTAATTAAATGCCTAATTGCCTGCCTAATTATTTGCCTAATTGCCTGCCTAATTATCTGCCTGATTGCCTGCCCAATTGCCTGCCTAATTGCCTGTCTAATTACTTGCCTAACTGCCTGCCTAACTGCCTGCCTAATTGCCTGCCTTATTGCCTGCCTAAGTAATTGACTAATTAATTGCCTAATTGAGTGCCTTTTTGCCTACCTGCCTAATTGCCTGCCTGCCTAATTGCATGCCTAATGTTTGCTTAATTTACTGCCTAATTGCATGCCTAATTAAATGCCTAATTGCCTGCCTAATTAAATGCCTAATTGCCTGCCTAATATAAATGCCCAATTGCCTGCCTAATTATCTGCCTAATTGCCTCCCTAAACGCCTGCCTAATTAACTGCCAAATTGCATGCCTAATGCCTGCTTAATAACTTGCCTAATTACCTGTCTAATTAACTGCCTAATTGCCTGCCTAATTATCTGCCTGATTGCCTGCCCAATTGCCTGCCTAATTGCCTGTCTAATTACTTGCCTAACTGCCTGCCTAACTGCTTGCCTAATTGCCTGCATTATTGCCTGCCTAAGTAATTGCCTAATTAATTGCCTAATTGAGTGCCTTTTTGCCTACCTGCCTAATTGCCTGCCTGCCTAATTGCATGCCTAATGACTGCTTAATTTACTGCCTAATTGCCTGCCTAATTAACTGCCTAATTGCCTGCCTAATTAACTGCCTAATTGCCAGCCTAATTAACTGCCTAATTGCCTGCCTAATTATCTGCCTGATTGCCTGCCCAATTGCCTGCCTAATTAACTGCCTAATTGCCTGCCTAATTAACTGCCTAATTGCCTGCCTAATTAACTGCCTAATTGCCTGCCTAATTATCTGCCTGATTGCCTGCCCAATTGCCTGCTTAATTGCCTGTCTAATTACTTGCCTAACTGCCTGCCTAACTGCCTGCCTAATGCCTGCCTTATTGCCTGCCTAAGTAATTGACTAATTAATTGCCTAATTGAGTGCCTTTTTGCCTACCTGCCTAATTGCCTGCCTGCCTAATTGCATGCCTAATGACTGCTTAATTTACTGCCTAATTGCCTGCCTAATTAACTGCCTAATTGCCTGCCTAATTGCTTGCCCAATTAACTGCCTTATTGCCTGCTTAATTGCCTGCCTAATTGCCTGCCTTATTGCCTGCCTAATTATCTATTTGCCTACCTAATTAACTGCCTAATTACCTGCCTTATTGCTTGCCTGACTAATTGCCTGCTTAATTGCCTGCCTAATTGCCTGCCTAATTATCTGCCTAATTGCCTGCCTAATTAACTGCCTAATTGCCTGCTAATTGCCTGCTAATTGCCTGCCTAATTAACTACCTAATTGCCTGCCTAATTAACTGCCTAATTGCCTGCTAATTGCCTGCTAATTGCCTGCCTAATTAACTACCTAATTACCTGCCTAATTAACTGCCTAATTGCCTGCCTTATTAACTGCCAAATTGCCTGCCTTATTATCTGACAAATTGCCTGCCTCATTGCCTGCCTAATTGCCTGTCTAATTACCCTCCTAACTGCCTGCCTTATTGCCTGCCTAATTGCCTGCCTAATTAATTTTAATTAATTGCCTAATAGAGTGTTTATTTGCCTGCCTAATTGCCTGCCTAATTGCTTGCCTAATTGCCTGTCTAAATGCCAGGCTAATTGCCTGCCTAATTTCCTGCCTTATTCCCTGCCTAATTTCCTACCTAATTGTCTGCCTGCCCAATTGCCTGCCTAATTGCATGTCTAATAACCTGCCTAACTGCCTGCCTAACTGCCTGCCTAATTGTCTGCCTAATTGCCTGCCTTATTGCCTGCCTAATTAATTGCCTAATTGAGTGCATTTTTGCCTACCTGCCTAATTGCCTGCCTGCCTAATTGCATTCCTAGTGCCTGCTTAATATCTGCCTAATTGCCTGCCTAATAAACTGCCTAATTGCCTGCTTAATTTCCTGCCTATTTGCCTGCCTTATTAACTGCCTAATTGCTTGCCTAATTGCCTGTCTAAATGCCAGGTTAATTGCCTGCCTAATTGCCTGCCTTATTCCCTGCCTAATTGCCTGCCTAATTGTCTGCATGCCCAATTGCCTGCATAATTGCCTGCCTAATTCCCTGCTTGATTTCCTGCCTAATTAACTGCCTTATTGCTTGCCTTATTGCCTGTCTAATTGCCAGTCTTATTGCCTACCGAATTGCCTGCCTAATTAACTGCCTAATTGCCTGCCTAATAACCTGCCTAATAACCTGCCTAATTGTTTGCCAAATTAACTGCCTAATTGCCTGCCTAATTAACTGCCGAATTGCCTGCCTTATTAACTGCCAAATTGCCTGCCTTATTATCTGACTAATTGCCTGCCTCATTGCCTGCCTAATTGCCTGTCTAATTACCCTCCTAACTGCCTACCTTATTGCCTGCCTAATTGCCTGCCTAATTAATTGCCTAATTAATTGCCTAATAGAGTGTTTATTTGCCTGCCTAATTGCCTGCCTAATTGCTTGCCTAATTGCCTGTCTAAATGCCAGGCTAATTGCCTGCCTAATTTCCTGCCTTATTCTCTGCCTAATTTCCTACCTAATTGTCTGCCTGCCCAATTGCCTGCCTAATTGCCTACCTAATTGCATGTCTAATAACCTGCCTAACTCCCTGCCTAACTGCCTGCCTAATTGTCTGCCTAATTGCCTGCCTTATTGCCTGCCTAATTAATTGCCTAATTGAGTGCATCTTTGCCTACCTGCCTAATTGCCTGCCTGCCTAATTGCATTCCTAGTGCCTGCTTAATATCTGCCTAATTGCCTGCCTAATTAACTGCCTAATTGCCTGCTTAATTTCCTGCCTATTTGCCTGCCTTATTAACTGCCTAATTGCTTGCCTAATTGCCTGTCTAAATGCCAGGTTAATTGCCTGCCTAATTGCCTGCCTTATTCCCTGCCTAATTGCCTGCCTAATTGTCTGCATGCCCAATTGCCTGCATAATTGCCTGCCTAATTCCCTGCTTGATTTCCTGCCTAATTAACAGCCTTATTGATTGCCTAATTGCCTGTCTAATTGCCAGTCTTATTGCCTGACAAATTGCCTGCCTAATTAACAGCCTAATTGCCTGCCTAATTAACTGCCTAATTGCATTGCGAATTGCCTGCCTTATTAACTGCCTAATTGCCTGCCTAATTAACTGCCTTATTTCCTGCCTAATTGACTGCCTAATTTCCTTCCTAATTGCCTGTCTTATTAACTGCCTAATTGACAGCTTAATTAACAGCCTAATTGCCTGCCTAATTGGCTGCCTAATTAACTGCCTTATTTCGTGTTTAATTGCCTGCCTAATTGCCTGCTTAATTAACAGCTTAATTGCCTGCATAATTAACAGCCTATCTGCCTGCCTAATTACCCGCCTAATTAACTGCCTAATTGCCTGCCTAATTACCCGCCTAATAACTGCCAAATTGCCTACCTAATTAACTGCCTCATTAACTGCTTATTTATCTTCCTAATTGCCTGCCTAATTGACTAACTAATTGCCTGCCTATTTGCCTGCCTAATTAACTGCCTAATTGCATGCCTAATTAACAGCCTTATTGCCTGCCTTATTAACTGCCTAATTGCCTGCTTAATTAACAGTTTAAATGCCTGCCTAATTAACTGCCTATCTGCCTGCCTAATTACCCGCCTAATTAACTGCCTTATTGCCTGCCTAATTGCCATCCTAATAAACTGCCTAATTGCCTGCCAAATTAAATGCCAAATTGCCTGCTTAGTTAAATACCTAATTGCCTGCCTAATTAACTTCCTAATTGCCTGCTTAATTGCCTTCCTAATTAACTGCCTAATTAACTTCCTAATTGCCTGCCTAATTAACTGCCTAATTGCCTGCTTAATTAACAGCCTTATTGCCTGCTTTATTGCCTGCCTAATTAACTGCCTATCTGCCTGCCTAATTACCCGCCTAATTAACTGCCTTATTGCCTGCCTAATTGCCTGCCTAATTAACTGCCTAATTGCATTGCGAATTGCCTGCCTTATTAACTGCCTAATTGCCTGCCTTATTAACTGCCTAATTGGCTGCCAAATTAACTGCCTACTTGCCTGCCTAATTGCCTGCCTAATTGCCTGCCTAATTGCCTGCTAATTAAATGCCTAATTGCCTCCTAATTAAATGCCTAACTGCCTGCCTAATTAAATGCCTAATTGCCTGCCTAATTATCTGCCTAATTGCCTCCCTAAACGCCTGCCTAATTAACTGCCTAATTGCTTGCCTAATTAACTGCCTAATTTCCTGCCTAATAAACTGCCTAATTGCCTGCCTAATTAACTTCCTAATTGCCATCTTAATTGCCTTCCTAATTAACTGCCTAATTGCTTCCCTAATAAACTGTCTTATTGCCTGCCTAATTAACTGCCTAATTTCCTGCCTAATTGCCTGCCTTATTAACTGCCTAATTGCCTGCCTAATTAACTGCCTAATTAACTGCCTAATTACCTGCCTAATTAACTGCCTAATTGCCTGCCTAATTTACTGCCTAATTGCCTGCCTTATCATCTGACTAATTGCCTGCCTAATTGCCTGCCTAATTGCCTGTCTAATTACCCTCCTAACTGCCTGCCTTATTGCCTACCTAATTGCCTGCCTAATTGCCTGCCTTATTGCCTAATTAATTGCCTAATTAAGTGTATATTTGCCTGCCTAATTGCCTGCCTAATTACTGGCTAATTGCTTGCCTAATTGCCTGTCTAAATGCCAGGCTAATTGCCTGCCTAATTGCCTGCCTTATTGCCTGCCTAATTAATTGCCTAATTGAGTGCATTTTTGCCTACCTGCCTAATTGACTGCCTGCCTAATTGCATTCCTAGTGCCTGCTTAATACCTGCCTAATTGCCTGCCTAATTAACTGCCTAATTGCCTGCTTAATTGCCTGCCTATTTGCCTGCCTTATTAACTGCCTAATTGCTTGCCTAATTGCCTGTCTAAATGCCAGGCTAATTGCCTGCCTAATTGCCTGCCTTATTCCCTGCCTAATTGCCTGCCTGATTGTCTGCATGCCCAATTGCCTATCTAATTGCCTGCCTAATTGCCTGTCTAATAACCTGCCTAACTGCCTGCCTAACTGCCTGCCTAATTGCCTGCCTAATTGCCTGTTTTATTGCCTGCCTAATTAATTGCCTAATTGAGTGCATTTTTGCCTACCTGCCTAATTGCCTGCCTGCCTAATTGCATTCCTAGTGCCTGCTTAATACCTGCCTAATTGCCTGCCTAATTAACTGCCTAATTGCCTGCTTTATTGCCTGCCTATTTGCCTGCCGTATTAACTGCCTAATTGCCTGCCTAATTGTCTCCATGCCCAATTGCCTGCATAATTGCCTGCCTAATTTCCTGCTTGATTTCCTGCCTAATTAACTGCCTTATTGCTTGCCTAATTGCCTGTCTAATTGCCAGTCTTATTGCCTGCCAAATTGCCTGCCTAATTAACTGCCTAATTGCCTGCCTAATAGCCTGCCTAATTACCTGCCTAATTGTTTGCCAAATTAACTGCCTAATTGCCTGCCTAATTAACTGCCTAATTGCCTGCCTAATTGCCTGCCTAATTGCCTGCCTATTTGCCTGCCTTATTGCCTGCCTGCCTTATTAACTGCTTAATTGCATGCCTAATTACCTGCCTGCCTAATTGCTTCCCTAATTAACTGTTTTATTGCCTGCTTAATTAACTGCCTAATTGCCTGCCTAATAAACTGTCTATTTGCCAGCCTAATTACCTGTCTAATTGCCTGCCAAATTGCCTGCCTAATTGCCTGCCTAACTGCCTGCCTAATTGCCTTGCTAATAGTCTGCCTTATTAACAGGTCTAATTGACTGCCTAATTGCCTGTATTATTAACTGCCTAATTGCCTGCTTAATTTACAGCCTAATTGCCTGCCTAATTGCCTGCCTAATTGCCTGCCTAATTAACTGCCTAACTGCCTGCCTAATTACCCGCCTAACTGCCTGCCTAATTGCCTGCCTAATTGCCTGCCTAATTAACTGCTTAATTAACTCCCAAATAGCCTGCCTAATTGACTGTCTAATTGCCTGCCTTTTTTCCTGCCTAATTAACTGCCTGCCTGCCTAATTAACAGCCTTAATGCCAGCCTTATTAACTGCCTAATTGCCTGCCTAATTAACTGCCATATTGCCTGCCTAATTGCCTTACTAATTAACTGCCTAATGGTCTGCCTAATTGCCTGTCTAATTAACTGCTTAATTGCCTGCATAATATCCTGCCCTATTGCCGACCTGCCTAATTGCCTGCCTGTCTAAATGTCTGCTTAATAGCCTGACTTATTGCCTGCCTAATTGCCTGACTCATTGCCTGCCTAATTGCTTGCCTAATTGCCTGCCTAATTGCCTGCTTTATTGCCTGCCTAATTAACTGCCTAATTAACTGCCGAATTGCCTGCCTCATTGCCTGCCTCATTGCCTGCCTAATTGCCTGCCTAATTGCCTGCCTTATTGCCTGCTTAATTGCCTGACTAATTGCCTGTCTAATTAACTGCTTAATTGCCTGCATAATATCCTGTCCTATTTCCTACCTGCCTAATTGCCTGCCTGTCTAAATGTCTGCTTAATAGCCTGACTAATTGCCTGCCTAAATGCCTACCTGCCTCATTGGCTTCCCGCCTAATTGCTTGCCTAATTGCCTGCCTGAATGCCTGCTTAATTGCCTGCCTTAATTGCCTCCTTAATAGCCTGCCTAATTGCCTGCCTAATTAACTGCCTAATTGCCTGCCTAATTGTCTGCCTGCCTTATTACCTGCCTGCCTAATTGTACCCTGCCTAATTGCCTGCCTGATTACCTGCTTAATTGCCTGCCTAATTGCCTGCCTAATTGCCTGTCTAATTGCCTGCCTGCCTAATTACCTGCTTGCCTAATTACCTGCCTGTCTAATTGTCTGCCTGACTAATTGCCTGCCTAATTGCCTGCCTAATTGCCTGCCTAATAATTGCCTAATTGCATGCCTAATTGCCTACCTAATTAACTGCCTCATTAACTGCTTATTTAACTCCCTAATTGCCTGCCTAATTGACTAAATAATTGCCTGCCTATTTGCCTGCCTAATTAACTGCCTAATTGCATGCCTAATTAACAGCCTTATTGCCTGCCTAATTGCTTGCCCAATTAACTGCCTTATTGCCTATCTAATTGCCTGCTTAATTGCCTGCCTAATTGCCTGCCTTATTGCCTGCCTAATTATCTGCCTATTTGCCTACCTAATTAACTGCCTAATTGCTTGCCTGCCTAATTGCATGCTTAATTGCCTGCCTAATTGCCTGCCTAATTGCCTGCCTAATTGCCTGCCTAATTAACTGCCTAATTCATTGCCTTTTTGCCTACCTGCCTAATTGCCTGCCTGCCAAATTGCATGCCTAATGCCTGCTTAATTAACTGCCTAATTACCTGCCTAATTAACTGCCTAATTGCCTGCCTAATTATCTGCCAGATTGCCTGCCCAATTGCCTGCCTAATTGCCTGTCTAATTACTTGCCTAACTGCCTGCCTAACTGCCTGCCTAATTGCCTGCCTTATTGCCTGCCTAAGTAATTGCCTAATTATTTGCCTAATTGAGTGCCTTTTTGCCTATCTGCCTAATTGCCTGCCTGCCTAATTGCATGCCTAATGACTGCTTAATTTACTGCCTAATTGCCTGCCTAATTAACTGCCTAATTGCCTGCCTAATTGCTTGCCCAATTAACTGCCTTATTGCCTGCTTAATTGCCTGCCTAATTGCCTGCCTTATTGCCTGCCTGCCAAATTGCCTGCCTGCCTAATTGCTAACCTAATTGCTTGCCTGATTGCCTGCTTAATTGCCTGCCTAATTGCCTTCTTAATAGCCTGCCCAATTGCCTGTCTAATTGCCTGCCTGCATAATTGCCTGCCTGCCTAATTGTCTGCCTGCCTTATTACCTGCCTGCCTAATTGTATCTTGCCTAATTGCCTGACTGTCTAATTGCCTGCCTGATTACCTGCTTAATTGCATGCCTAATTGCCTGCCTAATTGCCTGCCTAATTAACTGCCTAATTGCCTGCCTAATTAACTGCCTAATTGCCTGCCTAATTAACTGCCTAATTGCCTGCCTAATTAACTGCCTAATTGCATGCCTAATTATCTGCCTGATTGCCTGCCCAATTGCCTGCCTAATTAACTGCCTAATTACCTGCCTAATTAACTGCCTAATTGCCTGCGTAATTACCTGTTTAATTAACTGCCTAATTGCCTGCCTAATTATCTGCCTGATTGCCTGCCCAATTGCCTGCCTAATTGCCTGTCTAATTACTTGCCTAACTGCCTGCCTAACTGCCTGCCTAATTGCCTGCCTTATTGCCTGCCAAATTAAATGCCAAATTGCCTGCCTAATTAAATGCGTAATTGCCTGCCTTATTAACTTCCTAATTGCCTACTTAATTGCCTTCCTAATAAACTGCCTAATTGCCTGCCTAATTAACTACCTAATTGCCTGCCTAATTAACTGCCTAATTGCCTTCTTAATTAACAGCCTTATGCCTGCTTTATTGCCTGCCTAATTAACTGCCTATCTGCCTGCCTAATTACCCGCCTAATTAACTGCCTTATTGCCTGCCTAATTGCCTGCCTAATTATCTGCCTAATTGCCTGCCTAATTGCCTGCCTAATTGCTTGCCTAATTGCCTGCCTAATCGCCTGCTTAATTGTCTGCTTAATTGCCTGCCTAATTAACTGCCTAATTGCCTGCCTGATTGCCTGCCTAATAAAATGCCTAATTTCCTGCCTAATAAAATGCCTAAGTGCCTGCCTAATTACCTGCCTAATTGCCTGCTTAATAGCCTGCCTAATTAACTGCCTAAGTGACTACTTAATTGTCTGCCTAATTGCCTGCCTAATTAACTGCCTAATTGCCTGCATTATTGCCTGCCTAATAAAATGCCTAATTGCCTGCCTAATTAACTGCCTTATTGCCTGCCTAAATATCTGCCTAATTTACTGCCTAATTAACTGCCTAATTGCCTGCCTAATTGCTTGCCCAATTAACTGCCTTATTGACTGCCTAATTGCCTATCTTATTAACTGCCTGATAACCTGCATGATAGCCTGCCTTACTAACTGCCTAATTGCCTGCCTAATTGCTTGCCTGCCTAATTGCCTGCTTAATTGCCTGCCTAATTAGCTGCCTAATTGCCTGCCTAATTAACCGCCTAATTGCCTGCCTAACTTCCTGCCTCATTGCCTGCCTAATTGCCGGCTTAATTGCCTGCTTATTTAACAGCTTAATTGCCTGCCTAATTCCCCGCCTAATTAACTGCCTAATTCCTGCCTAATTGCCATCCTAATAAACTGCCTAATTGCCTGCCAAATTAAATGCCAAATTGCCTGCTTAATTAAATGCCTAATTGCCTGCCTAATTAACTTCCTAATTGCCTGCCTAATTAACTTCCTAATTGCCTGCTTAATTGCCTTCCAAATTAACTGCCTAATAACTTCCTAATTGCCTGCCTAATTAACTGCTTAATTGCCTGCTTAATTAACAGCCTTATTGCCTGCTTTATTGCCTGCCTAATTAACTGCCTATCTGTCTGCCTAATTACCCGCCTAATTAACTGCCTTATTGCCTGCCTAATTGCCTGCCTATTTGCCTGCCTTATTGCCTGCCTAATTAACTGCTAAATTGCATGCCTAATTACCTGCCTGCCTAATTGCTTCCCTAATTAACTGTCTTATTTCCTGCCTAATTAACAACCTAATTGCCTGCCAAATTAACTGCCTAATTGCATTGCGAATTGCCTGCCTTATTAACTGCCTAATTGCCTGCCTTATTAACTGCCTAATTGGCTGCCAAATTAACTGCCTACTTGCCTGCCTAATTGCCTGCCTAATTGCCTGCCTAATTAAATGCCTAATTGCCTGCCTAATTAAATGCCTAATTGCCTGCCTAATTATCTGCCTAATTGCCTCCCTAAACGCCTGCCTAATTAACTGCCTAACTGCTTGCCTAATTAACTGCCTAATTTCCTTTCTAATTAACTGCCTAATTGCCTGCCTAATTAAATGCCTAATAACTGCCTAATTTCCTGTCTAATTAACTGCCTAATTGCCTGCATAATTGCCTGCCTAATAGCCTGCCTAATTAACTGCCTTATTGACTGCTTAATTGCCTGCCTAATTGCCTGCCTAATTAACTGCCTAATGGCCTGCCTAATTGCCTGCCTAATTAACTGCCTAATTACCTGCCTAATTAACTGCCTAATTGCCTGCCTAATTTACTGCCTAATTGCCTGCCTTATCATCTGACTAATTGCCTGCCTAATTGCCTGCCTAATTGCCTGTCTAATTAACTGCCTAATTGCCTGCCTAATTGCCTGCCTAATAAAATGCCTAATTGCCTGCCTAATTGCCTGCCTAATAAATTGCCTAATTGCCTGCCTAATTAACTGCCTAATTGCCTGCTTAATAGCCTGCTAATTAACTGCCTAAGTTCCTGCTTAATAGCCTGCCTAATTAACTGCCTAAATGCCTACTTAATTGCCTGCCTAATTGCCTGCCTAATTAACTGCCTAATTGCTTGCTTAATTGCCTGTCTAAATGCCTTCTTAATTGCCTCTCTAATTGCCTGCTAATTGCCTGCCTAATTGCGTTACTAATTAACTGCCTAATTGCCTGCCTAATTAACTGCCTAATTGCCTGTCTAATTAACTGCCTAATTGCCTGCCTTACTGCGTGCCTAATTAATTGCCTAATTAATTGCCCAATTGAGTGTATATTTGCCTGCCTAATTGCCTGCCTAATTAACTGCCTAATTGCTTGCCTAATTGCCTGTCTAAATGCCAGGCTAATTGCCTGCCTAATTGCCTGCCTTATTGCCTGCCTAATTAATTGCCTAATTGAGTGCATTTTTGCCTACCTGCCTAATTGCCTGCCTGCCTAATTGCATTCCTAGTGCCTGCTTAATACCTGCCTAATTGCCTGCCTAATTAACTGCCTAATTGCCTGCTTAATTGCCTGCCTATTTGCCTGCCTTATTAACTGCCTAATTGCATGCCTAATTGCCTGTCTAAATGCCAGGCTAATTGCCTGCCTTATTGCCTGCCTTATTCCCTGCCTAATTGCCTGCCTAATTGTCTGCATGCCCAATTGCCTACCTAATTGCCTGCCTAATTGCCTGTCTAATAACCTGCCTAACTGCCTGCCTAACTGCCTGCCTAATTGCCTGCCTAATTGCCTGCCTTATTGCCTGCCTAATTAATTGCCTAATTGAGTGCATTTTTGCCTACCTGCCTAATTGCCTGTCTGCCTAATTGCATTCCTAGTGCCTGCTTAATACCTGCCTAATTGCCTGCCTAATTAACTGCCTAATTGCCTGCTTAATTGCCTGCCTATTTGCCTGCCTTATTAACTGCCTAATTGCTTGCCTAATTGCCTGTCTAAATGCCAGGCTAATTGCCTGCCTATTTGCCTGCCTTATTCCCTGCCTAATTGCCTGCCTAATTGTCTGCATGCCCAATTGCCTGCATAATTGCCTGCCTAATTCCCTGCTTGATTTCCTGCCTAATTAACTGCCTTATTGATTGTCTAATTGCCTGTCTAATTGCCAGTCTTATTGCCTACCAAATTGCCTGCCTAATTAACTGCCTAATTGCCTGCCTAATAGCCTGCCTAATTACCTGCCTAATTGTTTGCCAAATTAACTGCATAATTGCCTGCCTAATTAACTGCCTAATTGCCTGCCTAATTGCCTGCCTATTTGCCTGCCTTATTGCCTGCCTGCCTTATTAACTGCTTAATTGCATGCCTAATTACCTGCCTGCCTAATTGCTTCCCTAATTAACTGTCTTATTGCCTGCTTAATTAACTGCCTAATTGCCTGCCTAATAAACTGTCTATTTGCCAGCCTAATTAACTGTCTTATTGCCTGCCAAATTGCCTGCTTAATTGCCTGCCTAATTGCCTGCCTAACTGCCTGCCTAATTGCCTTGCTAATAGTCTGCCTTATTAACAGCCTAATTGCCTGCCTAATTGCCTGTATTATTAACTGCCTAATTGCCTGCTTAATTTACAGCCTAATTGCCTGCCGTATTGCCTGCCTAATTGCCTGCCTAATTAACTGCCTAACTGCCTGCCTAATTACCCGACTAACTGCCTGCCTAATTGCCTGCCTAATTAACTGCTTAATTAACTCCCAAATTGCCTGCCTAATTGACTGTCTAATTGCCTGCCTTTTTTCCTGCCTAATTAACTGCCTGCCTGCCTGCCTAATTAACAGCCTTATTGCCTGCCTTATTAACTGCCTAATTGCCTGCCTAATTAACTGCCATATTGCCTGCCTAATTGCCTTACTAATTAACTGCCTAATGGTCTGCCTAATTGCCTGTCTAATTAACTGCTTAATTGACTGCATAATATCCTGCCTTATTGCCGACCTGCCTAATTGCCTGCCTGTCTAATGGCCTGCTTAATATCCTGACTTATTGCCTGCCTAATTGTCTACCTGCCTAATTGCCTGACTCATTGCCTGCCTAATTGCTTGCCTAATTGCCTGCCTAATTGCCTGCTTTATTGCCTGCCTAATTAACTGCCTTATTAACTGCCTAATTGGCTGCCTCATTGCCTGCCTAATTGCCTGCCTATTTGCCTGCCTAATTGCCTGCCTAATTGTCTGCCTAATTGCCTGCCTAATTGCCTGCCTTATTGCCTGCTTAATTGCCTGACTAATTGACTGTCTAATTGCGTGCCTAATTATCTGTCTAATTAACTGCTTAATTGCCTGCATAATATCTTGTCCTATTTCCTACCTGTCTAATTGCCTGCCTGTCTAATTGTCTGCTTAATAGCCTGACTTATTGCCTGCCTAAATGCCTACCTGCCTCATTGGCTACACGCCTAATTGCTTGCCTAATTGCCTGCCTGATTGCCTGCTTAATTGCCTGCCTTAATTGCCTCCTTAATAGCCTGCCTAATTGCCTGTCTAATTGCCTGCCTGCATAATTGCCTGCCTGCCTAATTGTCTGCCTGCCTTATTTCCTGCCTGCCTAATTGTATCCTGCCTAATTGCCTGCCTGATTACCTGCTTAATTGCCTGCCTAATTGCCTGCATAATTGCCTGCCTAATTGCCTGTCTAATTGCCTGCCTGCCTAATTACCTGCTTGCCTAATTACCTGCCTGTCTAATTGTCTGCCTGACTAATTGCCTGCCTAATTGCCTGCCTAATTGCCTGCCTAATTGCCTGCCTAATTAATTGCCTAATTGCATGCCTAATTGCCTACCTAATTAACTGCCTCATTAACTGCTTATTTAACTCCCTAATTGCCTGCCTAATTGATTAACTAATTGCCTGCCTATTTGCCTGCCTAATTAACTGCCTAATTGCATGCCTAATTAACAGCCTTATTGCCTGCGTAATTGCCTGTCCTTTACCTGCCTAATTAACTGCCTAATTAACTGCCTAATTGCCTGCCTTATTGCCTGCCTAATAAAATGCCTAATTGCCTGCCTAATAAAATGCCTAAGTGCCTGCCTAATTACCTGCCTAATTGCCTGCTTAATAGCCTGCCTAATTAACTGCCTAAGTGACTACTTAATTGTCTGCCTAATTGCCTGCCTAATTAACTGCCTAATTGCCTGCCTAATTAACTGCCTTATTGCCTGCCTAAATATCTGCCTAATTTACTGCCTAATTAACTGCCTAATTGCCTGCCTAATTGCTTGCCCAATTAACTGCCTTATTGACTGCCTAATTGCCTATCTTATTAACTGCCTGATAGCCTGCATGATAGCCTGCCTTACTAACTGCCTAATTGCCTGCCTAATTGCTTGCCTGCCTAATTGCCTGCTTAATTGCCTGCCTAATTGCCTGCTTAATTAACTGCCTAATTGGCTGCCTAATTGCCTGCCTAATTAACCGCCTAACTGCCTGCCTAACTTCCTGCCTCATTGCCTGCCTAATTGCCGGCTTAATTGCCTGCTTATTTAACAGCTTAATTGCCTGCCTAATTAACTGCCTATCTGCCTGCCTAATTACCCGCCTAATTAACTGCCTAATTCCTGCCTAATTGCCTGCCTAATAAATTGCCTAATTGCCTGCCTAATTAACTGCCTAATTGCCTGCTTAATATCCTGCCTAATTAACTGCCTAAGTGCCTGCTTAATAGCCTGCCTAATTAACTGCCTAAGAGCCTACTTAATTGCCTGCCTAATTGCCTGCCTAATTAACTGCCTAATTGCTTGCCTAATTGCCTGTCTAAATGCCTTCTTAATTGCCTGCCTAATTGCCTGCTAATTGCCTGCTAATTGCCTGCCTAATTAACTGCCTAATTGCCTGCCTAATTAACTGCCTAATTGCCTGTCTAATTAACTGCCTAATTGCCTGCATAAATGCCTGCCTAATAGCCTGCCTAATTAACTGCCTTATTGACTGCTTAATTGCCTGCCTAATTGCCTGCCTAATTGCCTGCCTAATTAACTGCCTAATTACCTGCCTAATTAACTGCCTAATTAACTGCCTAATTGCCTGCCTTTTCATCTGACTAATTGCCTGCCTAATTGCCTGCCTAATTGCCTGTCTAATTACCCTCCTAACTGCCTGCCTTATTGCCTGCCTAATTGCCTGCCTAATTGCCTGCCTTATTGCCTGCCTAATTAATTGCCTAATTAATTGCCTAATTAAGTGTATATTTGCCTGCCTAATTGCCTGCCTAATTAACTGCCTAATTGCTTGCCTAATTGCCTGTCTAAATGCCAGGCTAATTGCCTGCCTAATTGCCTGCCTTATTGCCTGCCTAATTAATTGCCTAATTGAGTGCATTTTTGCCTACCTGCCTAATTGCCTGCCTGCCTAATTGCCTGCCTGCCTAATTGCATTCCTAGTGCCTGCTTAATACCTGCCTAATTGCCTGCCTAATTAACTGCCTAATTGCCTGCTCAATTGCCTGCCTATTTGCCTGCATTATTAACTGCCTAATTGCTTGCCTAATTGCCTGTCTAAATGCCAGGCTAATTGCCTGCCTAATTGCCTGCCTTATTCCCTTCCTTATTGCCTGCCTAATTGTCTGCATGCCCAATTGCCTACCTAATTGCCTGCCTAATTGCTTGTCTAATAACCTGCCTAACTACCTGCCTAACTGCCTGCCTAATTGCCTGCATAATTGCCTGTTTTATTGCCTGCCTAATTAATTGCCTAATTGAGTTCCTTTTTACCTACCTGCCTAATTGCCTGCCAGCCTAATTGCATTCCTAGTGCCTGCTTAATACCTGCCTAATTGCCTGCCTAATTAACTGCCTAATTGCCTGCTTAATTGCCTGCCTATTTGCCTGCCTTATTAACTGCCTAATTGCTTGCCTAATTGCCTGTCTAAATGCCAGGCTAATTGCCTGCCTAATTGCCTGCCTGATTCCCTGCCTAATTGCCAGCCTAATTGTCTGCATGCCCAATTGCCTGCATAATTGCCTGCCTTATTCCCTGCTTGATTTCCTGCCTAATTAACTGCCTTTTTGCTTGCCTAATTGCCTGTCTAATTGCCAGTCTTATTGCCTGCCAAATTGCCTGCCTAATTAACTGCCTAATTGCCTGCCTAATAGCCTGCCTAATTACCTACCTAATTGTTTGCCAAATTAACTGCCTAATTGCCTGCCTAATTAACTGCCTAATTGCCTTCTTAATTAACAGCCTTATGCCTGCTTTATTGCCTGCCTAATTAACTGCCTATCTGCCTGCCTAATTACCCGCCTAATTAACTGCCTTATTGCCTGCCTAATTGCCTGCCTAATTATCTGCCTAATTGCCTGCCTAATTGCCTGCCTAATTGCTTGCCTAATTGCCTGCCTAATCGCCTGCTTAATTGTCTGCTTAATTGCCTGCCTAATTAACTGCCTAATTGCCTGCCTGATTGCCTGCCTAATAAAATGCCTAATTTCCTGCCTAATAAAATGCCTAAGTGCCTGCCTAATTACCTGCCTAATTGCCTGCTTAATAGCCTGCCTAATTAACTGCCTAAGTGACTACTTAATTGTCTGCCTAATTGCCTGCCTAATTAACTGCCTAATTGCCATTATTGCCTGCCTAATAAAATGCCTAATTGCCTGCCTAATTAACTGCCTTATTGCCTGCCTAAATATCTGCCTAATTTACTGCCTAATTAACTGCCTAATTGCCTGCCTAATTGCTTGCCCAATTAACTGCCTTATTGACTGCCTAATTGCCTATCTTATTAACTGCCTGATAGCCTGCATGATAGCCTGCCTTACTAACTGCCTAATTGCCTGCCTAATTGCTTGCCTGCCTAATTGCCTGCTTAATTGCCTGCCTAATTAACTGCCTAATTGGCTGCCTAATTGCCTGCCTAATTAACCGCCTAATTGCCTGTCTAACTTCCTGCCTCATTGCCTGCCTAATTGCCGGCTTAATTGCCTGCTTATTTAACAGCTTAATTGCCTGCCTAATTCCCCGCCTAATTAACTGCCTAATTCCTGCCTAATTGCCATCCTAATAAACTGCCTAATTGCCTGCCAAATTAAATGCCAAATTGCCTGCTTAATTAAATGCCTAATTGCCTGCCTAATTAACTTCCTAATTGCCTGCCTAATTAACTTCCTAATTGCCTGCTTAATTGCCTTCCAAATTAACTGCCTAATAACTTCCTAATTGCCTGCCTAATTAACTGCTTAATTGCCTGCTTAATTAACAGCCTTATTGCCTGCTTTATTGCCTGCCTAATTAACTGCCTATCTGTCTGCCTAATTACCCGCCTAATTAACTGCCTTATTGCCTGCCTAATTGCCTGCCTATTTGCCTGCCTTATTGCCTGCCTAATTAACTGCTAAATTGCATGCCTAATTACCTGCCTGCCTAATTGCTTCCCTAATTAACTGTCTTATTTCCTGCCTAATTAACAACCTAATTGCCTGCCAAATTAACTGCCTAATTGCATTGCGAATTGCCTGCCTTATTAACTGCCTAATTGCCTGCCTTATTAACTGCCTAATTGGCTGCCAAATTAACTGCCTACTTGCCTGCCTAATTGCCTGCCTAATTGCCTGCCTAATTAAATGCCTAATTGCCTGCCTAATTAAATGCCTAATTGCCTGCCTAATTATCTGCCTAATTGCCTCCCTAAACGCCTGCCTAATTAACTGCCTAATTGCTTGTATAATTAACTGCCTAATTTCCTGGCTAATTAACTGCCTAATTGCCTGCCTAATTAAATGCCTAATAACTGCCTAATTTCCTGTCTAATTAACTGCCTAATTGCCTGCATAATTGCCTGCCTAATAGCCTGCCTAATTAACTGCCTTATTGACTGCTTAATTGCCTGCCTAATTGCCTGCCTAATTAACTGCCTAATGGCCTGCCTAATTGCCTGCCTAATTAACTGCCTAATTACCTGCCTAATTAACTGCCTAATTGCCTGCCTAATTTACTGCCTAATTGCCTGCCTTATCATCTGACTAATTGCCTGCCTAATTGCCTGCCTAATTGCCTGTCTAATTAACTGCCTAATTGCCTGCCTAATTGCCTGCCTAATAAAATGCCTAATTGCCTGCCTAATTGCCTGCCTAATAAATTGCCTAATTGCCTGCCTAATTAACTGCCTAATTGCCTGCTTAATAGCCTGCTAATTAACTGCCTAAGTTCCTGCTTAATAGCCTGCCTAATTAACTGCCTAAATGCCTACTTAATTGCCTGCCTAATTGCCTGCCTAATTAACTGCCTAATTGCTTGCTTAATTGCCTGTCTAAATGCCTTCTTAATTGCCTCTCTAATTGCCTGCTAATTGCCTGCCTAATTGCGTTACTAATTAACTGCCTAATTGCCTGCCTAATTAACTGCCTAATTGCCTGTCTAATTAACTGCCTAATTGCCTGCCTTACTGCGTGCCTAATTAATTGCCTAATTAATTGCCCAATTGAGTGTATATTTGCCTGCCTAATTGCCTGCCTAATTAACTGCCTAATTGCTTGCCTAATTGCCTGTCTAAATGCCAGGCTAATTGCCTGCCTAATTGCCTGCCTTATTGCCTGCCTAATTAATTGCCTAATTGAGTGCATTTTTGCCTACCTGCCTAATTGCCTGCCTGCCTAATTGCATTCCTAGTGCCTGCTTAATACCTGCCTAATTGCCTGCCTAATTAACTGCCTAATTGCCTGCTTAATTGCCTGCCTATTTGCCTGCCTTATTAACTGCCTAATTGCATGCCTAATTGCCTGTCTAAATGCCAGGCTAATTGCCTGCCTTATTGCCTGCCTTATTCCCTGCCTAATTGCCTGCCTAATTGTCTGCATGCCCAATTGCCTACCTAATTGCCTGCCTAATTGCCTGTCTAATAACCTGCCTAACTGCCTGCCTAACTGCCTGCCTAATTGCCTGCCTAATTGCCTGCCTTATTGCCTGCCTAATTAATTGCCTAATTGAGTGCATTTTTCCTACCTGCCTAATTGCCTGTCTGCCTAATTGCATTCCTAGTGCCTGCTTAATACCTGCCTAATTGCCTGCCTAATTAACTGCCTAATTGCCTGCTTAATTGCCTGCCTATTTGCCTGCCTTATTAACTGCCTAATTGCTTGCCTAATTGCCTGTCTAAATTACAGGCTAATTGCCTGCCTATTTGCCTGCCTTATTCCCTGCCTAATTGCCTGCCTAATTGTCTGCATGCCCAATTGCCTACATAATTGCCTGCCTAATTCCCTGCTTGATTTCCTGCCTAATTAACTGCCTTATTGATTGCCTAATTGCCTGTCTAATTGCCAGTCTTATTGCCTACCAAATTGCCTGCCTAATTAAATGCCTAATTGCCTGCCTAATAGCCTGCCTAATTACCTGCCTAATTGTTTGCCAAATTAACTGCATAATTGCCTGCCTAATTGCCTGCCTAATTAACTGCTTAATTAACTCCCAAATTGCCTGCCTAATTGACTGTCTAATTGCCTGCCTTTTTTCCTGCCTAATTAACTGCCTGCCTGCCTGCCTAATTAACAGCCTTATTGCCTGCCTTATTAACTGCCTAATTGCCTGCCTAATTAACTGCCATATTGCCTGCCTAATTGCCTTACTAATTAACTGCCTAATGGTCTGCCTAATTGCCTGTCTAATTAACTGCTTAATTGCCTGCATAATATCCTGCCCTATTGCCGATCTGCCTAATTGCCTGCCTGTCTAATGGCCTGCTTAATATCCTGACTTATTGCCTGCCTAATTGTCTACCTGCCTAATTGCCTGACTCATTGCCTGCCTAATTGCTTGCCTAATTGCCTGCCTAATTGCCTGCTTTATTGCCTGCCTAATTAACTGCCTTATTAACTGCCTAATTGGCTGCCTCATTGCCTGCCTAATTGCCAGCCTAATTGCCTGTCTAATTGCCTGCCTGCCTAATTACCTGCTTGCCTAATTACCTGCCTGTCTAATTGTCTGCCTGACTAATTGCCTGCCTAATTGCCTGCCTAATTGCCTGCCTAATTAATTGCCTAATTGCATGCCTAATTGCCTACCTAATTAACTGCCTCATTAACTGCTTATTTAACTCCCTAATTGCCTGCCTAATTGACTAACTAATTGCCTGCCTATTTGCCTGCCTAATTAACTGCCTAATTGCATGCCTAATTAACAGCCTTATTGCCTGCGTAATTGCCTGTCCTTTACCTGCCTAATTAACTGCCTAATTAACTGCCTTATTGCCTGCCTAATTGCCTGCTTAAATGCCTGCCTAATTGCATGCCTAATTAACTGCCTTATTGCCTGCCTAATTATCTGCATAATTTACTGCCTAATTAACTGCCTAATTGCCTGCCTGTCTAATTGCCTGCTTAATTGCCTGCCTTTTTGCCTGCCTTATTGCTTGCCTTATAACTGCCTAATTGCCTGCCTTATTAACTGCCTAATTGCCTGCCTAATTGCCTGCCTAATTAACTGCCTTATTGCCTGCCTAATTGCTTGCCCAATTAACTGCCTTATTGCCTATCTAATTGCCTGCTTAATTGCCTGCCTAATTGCCTGCCTTATTGCCTGCCTAATTATCTGCCTATTTGCCTACTTAATTAACTGCCTAATTGCTTGCCTGCCTAATTGCCTGCTTAATTGCCTGCCTTATTAACTGCCTTATTAACTGCCTAATTAACTGTCTAATTGCCTGCCTAATTACCTGCCTAATTAACTGCCTAATTCATTGCCTAAATGAGTGCCTTTTTGCCTACCTGCCTAATTGCCTGCCTGCCAAATTGCATGCCTAATGCCTGCTTAATTAACTGCCTAATTACCTGCCTAATTAACTGCCTAATTGCCTGCCTAATTATCTGCCTGATTGCCTGCCCATTTGCCTGCCTAATTGCCTGTCTAATTACTTGCCTAACTGCCTGCCTAACTGCCTGCCTAATTGCCTGCCTAATTGCCTGCCTAATTGCCTGCTTTATTGCCTGCCTAATTAACTGCCTTATTAACTGCCTAATTAACTGTCTAATTGCCTGCCTAATTACCTGCCTAATTAACTGCCTAATTCATTGCCTAAATGAGTGCCTTTTTGCCTACCTGCCTAATTGCCTGCCTGCCAAATTGCATGACTAATGCCTGCTTAATTAACTGCCTAATTACCTGCCTAATTAACTGCCTAATTGCCTGCCTAATTATCTGCCTGATTGCCTGCCCAATTGCCTGCCTAATTGCCTGTCTAATTACTTGCCTAACTGCCTGCCTAACTGCCTGCCTAATTGCCTGCCTTATTGCCTGCCAAATTAAATGCCAAATTACCTGCCTAATTAAATGCGTAATTGCCTGCCTAATTAACTTCCTAATTGCCTACTTAATTGCCTTCCTAATTAACTGCCTAATTGCCTGCCTAATTAACTACCTAATTGTCTGCCTAATTAACTGCCTTATTGCCTGCCTAATTGTCTGCCTAATTATCTGCCTAATTGCCTCCTAATTGCTTGCCTAATTGCCTGCCTAATCGCCTGCTTAATTGTCTGCTTAATTGCCTGCCTAATTAACTGCCTAATTGCCTGCCTGATTGCCTGCCTAATAAAATGCCGAATTGCCTGCCTAATAAAATGCCTAAGTGCCTGCCTTATTACCTGCCTAATTGCCTGCTTAATAGCCTGCCTAATTAACTGCCTAAGTGACTACTTAATTGTCTGCCTAATTGCCTGCCTAATTAACTGCCTAATTGCCTGCCTTATTGCCTGCCTAATAAAATGCCTAATTGCCTGCCTAATTAACTGCCTTATTGCCTGCCTAATATCTGCCTAATTTACTGCCTAATTAACTGCCTAATTGCCTGCCTAATTGCTGCCCAATTAACTGCCTTATTGACTGCCTAATTGCCTATCTTATTAACTGCCTGATAGCCTGCATGATAGCCTGCCTTACTAACTGCCTAATTGCCTGCCTAATTGCTTGCCTGCCTAATTGCCTGCTTAATTGCCTGCCTAATTGCCTGCCTAATTAACTGCCTAATTGGCTGCCTAATTGCCTGCCTAATTAACCGCCTAATTGCCTGCCTAACTTCCTGCCTCATTGCCTGCCAAATTGCCGGCTTAATTGCCTGCTAATTTAACAGCTTAATTGCCTGCCTAATTAACGGCCTATCTGCCTGCCTAATTACCCGCCTAATTAACTGCCTAATTCCTGCCTAATTGCCATCCTAATAAACTGCCTAATTGCCTGCCAAATTAAATGCCAAATTGCCTGCTTAATTAAATGCCTAATTGCCTGCCTAATTAACTTCCTAATTGCCTGCTTAATTGCCTTCCAAATTAACTGCCTAATAACTTCCTAATTGCCTGCCTAATTAACTGCCTAATTGCCTGCTTAATTAACAGCCTTATTGCCTGCTTTATTGCCTGCCCAATTAACTGCCTATCTGTCTGCCTAATTACCCGCCTAATTAACTGCCTTATTGCCTGCCTAATTGCCTGCCTATTTGCCTGCCTTATTGCCTGCCTAATTAACTGCTAAATTGCATGCCTAATTACCTGCCTGCCTAATTGCTTCCCTAATTAACTGTCTTATTTCCTGCCTAATTAACAACCTAATTGCCTGCCAAATTAACTGCCTAATTGCATTGCGAATTGCCTGCCTTATTAACTGCCTAATTGCCTGCCTTATTAACTGCCTAATTGGCTGCCAAATTAACTGCCTACTTGCCTGCCTAATTGCCTGCCTAATTGCCTGCCTAATTAAATGCCTAATTGCCTGCCTAATTAAATGCCTAACTGCCTGCCTAATTAAATGCCTAATTGCCTGCCTAATTATCTGCCTAATTGCCTCCCTAAACGCCTGCCTAATTAACTGCCTAATTGCTTGCCTAATTAACTGCCTAATTTCCTGGCTAATTAACTGCCTAATTGCCTGCCTAATTAAATGCCAAATTGCGTGCCTAATTAAATGCCTAATTGCCTGCCTAATTACTTCCTAATTGCCTGCTTAATTGCCTTCTTAATTAACTGCCTAATTGCCTGCCTAATTAACTGCCTAATTGCCTGCCTAATTATCTGCCTAATTGCCTGCTTAATTAAGAGCCTTATTTCCTGCTTTATTGCCTGCCTAATTAACTGCCTATCTGCCTGCCTAATTACCCGCCTAATTAACTGCCTTATTGCCTGCCTAATTGCCTGCCTAATTATCTGCCTATTTGCCTGATTCATTGCCTTCCTAATTGCTTGCCTAATTGACTGTCTAATTGCCTGCCTTTTTTCCTGCCTAATTAACTGCCTGCCTGCCTGCCTAATTAACAGCCTTATTGCCTGCCTTATTAACTGCCTAATTGCCTGCTAATTAACTGCCATATTGCCTGCCTAATTGCCTTACTAATTAACTGCCTAATGGTCTGCCTAATTGCCTGTCTAATTAACTGCTTAATTGACTGCATAATATCCTGCCTTATTGCCGACCTGCCTAATTGCCTGCCTGTCTAATGGCCTGCTTAATATCCTGACTTATTGCCTGCCTAATTGCCTGCCTGTCTAATGGCCTGCTTAATATCCTGACTTATTGCCTGCCTAATTGTCTACCTGCCTAATTGCCTGACTCATTGCCTGCCTAATTGCTTGCCTAATTGCCTGCCTAATTGCCTGC
>NW_026962325.1:0-77598 GCF_032445375.1 Bacillus rossius redtenbacheri
GTTGTGTGTTGGTTTCATAATTTATCACTATGAATTATGGATTTAATGTGGGTTTGTAGGTATGAAGTTATTTACACAAAATGTTTCGTGAGCAAATAATGTTTTCGCTCAATTCCCATGCATAGTTTCACACATGAATGTGTATGTTCTGAATCCAAAAAAGTATTAGATATAAATTTTTCTAACTATTTCCTTTAATAAGTATAACATTTGCCATGTCAAGTATTGTCATGTAGAAGTTTAGCTGTGTGTGTAGATAATGGCTGTGTGCTGAGGGACTCTTGGGTCCACGATGCCGTGAATTGCTTGAGACTGTTGTGGATAGCTCAGGCTCTCAGACATTATTGAGAGATGAGTCATGATTGTGAAAGTACTTCGTGACCCCATCTCTAATTGGTAAAGCCATAAGTGGTTGTACTTGGACCAAGCTATAGAGGTTAATCATACTTGTTGCATGATTGATACAGGTTTTTACCCCATACACCTTCACACATCACAGACCTACCGAAACTCAGGAGTTGTTATGAAAATCTGCACATGAGCTACATTTAGTGCTAAAATTGTAACAAATTTTAGGTTTGGTTGGTTTCAAGCAGAGGGGCTTCTTTGTTAGATTGAGGGGTAGTATGAATAGTTGTAGTTTGTGGGTTAAAATTTTGGATTTCGTGTAAATGAGTGGATTTGAGGCTGTGTATTCTTGTTTTCCTTTTTATATGATCTTTTAAATAATTTTGTTAGCTATCAGAACTTGAACATTTTTTTTCTCCTAGCGTCTTCTGTGTACTTAAACTTTTGTATGAAAATGTAGCTGTGCGGGCTTTTGAATATTTTTCAGGTAAATGCTTCTCTGTACTTAAACATTTGTGTGGAGAGGGAGTTGTGTGGACTTTGAATATTTTTGATATAAATGATTCTGTGTACTTAATCTTTTGTGTGAAAATGTAACTATGTAGGGCTTCGAATATTATCAGCTTAATGCTTCTCTGTACTTAACATTTGTGTGGAGAGGGTGTTGTGTGGACTTTAAATATTTTTCAGCTAAATTCTTCTTTGTACTTTAAAAGGTGTAAGTTACCAGTTACTAGGACTTTGAATATTTTTTGACTACTTCAGTGTAACTTGTCAGTTACAGTACTTTAACATTTTAGTGATTTTTTAGATTATTTTCGGGCAAGGTAGTACTAACTTAAGGATTGGTTTTGAAGTTATGTATGCAAACATTTTCATGTAATGGCTAGCTACATTGTTTTCTTAAGACTTCTGTTATAGTTCTCTGTACGTCGGGCTTCCTTCGCGTGTTCCGTACATTGAGCACAGACTACCGATTGTTGTGATGACATCAACCATGTAGAAATGGCCTGCCCTGCTACCTATACGGCAGTTAATAACTGCTACCATTATTAATGTCAGTGTGCTGATAACCAGCAGCATGACCTGAAGCAGTGTCATCTGTGTGGAAAGATAGTTGCTCGCAGTTATATTTTTCGGTAATATCTTACAACATGTACTATTGCTGCCCTCACGACTTCAGTCACCTGGTGTAGCTTCTGCTTCAAAACCTTCAAAAACTCAAGCCATGTCACACATCATGAGAAGACGGCTTGCGGTCTCAACCCTAGCCATAAAATGTATTCGTGTGGGAACTATGTTAAAGTGTTCACCAGGGCTGGTAAGTTGAAAGCACATGCCAAAGTGTGCAAGGGTCCTGATCCACTATCAACTAAGAATCAGAAAATGGCCACACTTAAGCCTGTAGTTATACCTAAGCCAAGCACCAGCCGAACATAGCTGGTGACAGAGGCGGGTTTTGACCAACATCCACGACTTCATCATTACAGAAGTGGGAATCTGGGGTAACTTGAAGAATTGTGTGGTAGAAAATAATTACAGTTCTGTCAAGGACACACGTACATACTTGGACTCTATCAAGGTTAAACTAATAAGCCAACTTCTGGAGGAAATTGAAGAGGATGGTCCACTCAAGTATTACATCGTGCTTGAGTGTAATTGTGAAAAGCCAATGGGTACGTGTGAAGACAAGAGGGCCTTCAAAACCACGAATGTTCCACTCTTTGCAGTTTTTGAAGTGGAGGATGTCATTACTGAATGCATCTTTAAGATATGTAAAGAGGAAGAATACTAATTATGAAAGGGGTCCGGATGGTCTTTGTCTGGTGTTAAGCGACTACATCTACACATTAACAAGCTTGATCCACTTCGAGCTAGCTACTACATCGAAATACCTCCCTGCATCAAAGTAAAATATGCGGTGGTCAATCTGTAAATACTTAGATGAGCACATATGTTTTAAGTGTACAATTCTGTTTAAGTTAGATGCGGGTGATGATCTGAGCATGTTAATCAGTGCTACAATGACTTGGAGGGAAGGTTCAACTTCACTAACAACGAGTTTCCCAATCCTCTTCGGCAGATCCCTCTGTTCGTAAAACAGAATCTTTGTGCCTGCATAGACATTTATAGCATCCATGACAACATTTATCCTGGAATATAGATTTATATTTTGTATACTTAACGTACTATGCATCCAGTGTGTGTACTTTAAACCTGTGTGTCATTTGCGTATCTATATGATTTAGAAGCTAGAGTCTGATATTAACGCAGCAGATACATTAGTTGTCTCCTGACCTCACCAATACTGCTAGCTAGCATTAGTTCTTGTTTTTCAAGGCGTTTAATGTAGTGGATTTAATATTATTCAAGCAGGAATCGTACTTGATGAATTCATATTTTTTTCTTACAGCGATGTTCTTTGTAGAATATATTCTATGCTTTGGAAGAGGCTATCACTGCAGTGCGTGTTAGGGCAGGAGTAATCGCCGTTGAGGGGGGGTCACGTCCCGCCAAGCCACTCAGGGTATTTGTAAATGTTGTTTGTGACATTCCTGGGCTAATAGAACGTTGTTTGGGATGTTCCTAGGATTTATTTCCATGACCACCGCACCAGCTACTGGGTTGCGACTGGCAGCCTGTATTTCACAGAATTATGGTTAAGTTCGACTAGTCTCTACCCGCGCTTCTGTGACCATGACTTCATCCAGCGACAGCGAAATGGATGATAGTAGGGAGCGATCCCGCAGCCCTCTGCATCGAAGGACACTTCCTTCTTCAGGACCTAGTCTAATTACTTCCCTGGACAGAGGCTGAAAATGATGCAGCTCGAACTGCCATTCTCCTACTCAGCAGTGGTAGTGATGATGTTGATGATGATGATGATAATGATGATGATGATAATGATGATGATGATAATGATGATGATGATTTGAGGTTGCGTAATAGGATGGATGTTTTGTTTGTCGCAAATACAAATGAAAAGCCATTCCCTTACATAACTCTTCTAGTGTCATGCGTGTAGGTGTGTGTGTTGTTTCGTTTCATGTGTGTGTAGTTAGCCTTTAATGACATCATGGCTCGGAGACGATTGGCCTATACGCCTGACTTTGAACATAAACTGTTTTAATGTGGGTGTAATGTATATATATATGTCCTTTTGGAGTAGGTACGTTCAGTATGTTTGTAGAAGTCATAGAGGTAGGATGTGTACGAGTCCTATATTAATTAGGACTCGTCAGATACCCGGATGGCAGTGACGGAAACGGAGAACTTGGTGAATACAGGTATAGGGAATTTTTTCTAGTCGATTTGGGGTGACCCCGACTGTGTAGACTTGACCCATCTGGTTCCAACATGGCTACCGACGTGTCTCGACTGGTTACACATTGCACAACACATGTAGGTTTTTAAAATCAAACTTGGCACCATCCGGCGACAATGCCTTGAATTAAAGATGGCCGACAGTGGTGCCATCTGGTAGCGACTAATGAATAAAGATGGCGGCAACGGAGATCTTGGTGAATACAGGCTACCGACTTGTTTCGTCTTGTCCCCCCGACTTGTCTCGACTGTCTAGGCTTACTCCGTCTAGACTTGTCTCGACTCGATCCCGACTTGTTTCGACTGACTACATAACACATCATTCCACACCTCTCCGGCCAATATGGTTGCTAGTGAAGCTATCTACTAGGTTTTTGAATTTGAATTTGGCATGCTTCGGCAGTAACTTTAAGAATTAAAGATGGCGACGGTGGCATGCTCTGGTAGCAACACTAGGAATTAAATATGGCGACAGTGGAATCATCTGGTATCGATTATATGACCTAAAAGCTGGTGATGGTGGCGCCATCTACCAGCCAACTTGAGAACCAAGATGGCGGCGCCTCTGATAACTAATATATGAATTTGGCGCTCGATACTAGCGACATCTACCAGCCAACTTGAGAACCAAGATGGCGGCGCCTCTGGCTACTAATTTTTGAATTTGGCGCGTGATACTAGCGACATCTACCAGCCAACTTGAGAACCAAGATGGCGACTCCTCTGGCAACTAATTTTTGAATTTAGCGCGCGATACTAGCGACATCTACCAGCCAACTTGAGAACCAAGATGGCGGCGACTCTAGCAACTAATTTTTTAATTTGGCTCGCAATACTAGCAACATCTACCAGCCAACTTGAGAACCAAGATAGTGGCATGCGACACCTGTCTGCAGACTCCCTAACTAATATTTGAATTTAGCACCATCTGGTAGTCTGTACTGACATTAAAGATGGCGGCGGTATAATAATTTTAATTTCAAATGTGGTGCATTAGGTATGCATTAAGGAAGGCAAAAATCCCCTCCCGCCTTTTATCATTAACTTGCCGTTAGTACGTAGCATATATAGATTATTTATTCCACTATATTCCAACTGGTCTCGTGGTCTGGTTGGTAAGGTGCCTGCTTTCTAACCTCGGCGTCCTCGACGTTTTCACGTCGCATGGATCGAATCCCAGCCCGGCATTGATAATATTTTAGTAAAGAAAAAAAATAAAATAATCCCTGCTCCTACCTGATGGCGACCAACAGAACTGTATGACGTTACATGATTGTGGCCACCAGCAGACGAAAACAAGATGGCGGCTGATGTTTACATCGAATTTCGAAAAATTGAAGTTCGAAAAAAAAATTCGAATCCAAGATGGCGGCCGTGACGACAAGTGCAACGGTGACATCACGATTCTAAGTTGGTTTAAATTTCTAGAAAACCAAATGGCGGATGGATTAGCATGAATTAGCATATGGATTAGCATAGATTGGCATACGGATTAGCATAGATTGGCATAGATTAGCATGGATTTGCACAGATTGGCATTGGGATTAGCATGGTTTACCATACAGATTGGAATAGATTAGCATACGGATTAGCATGGATTAGATGACATCATCCAAGATGGCCTCCGATGACGTCATCCAAGATGGAGGTCGGGTCGAAAAACAAGAAGGTAAAAGTTAAAGGTCAAGGTCAAGATCAAAGTTCAAGGTCAAGGTCAAAGGTAAAGGTTCAGGTTCAAGGTCGTATCCTGGATCCTGCACCAGTCCTTAAATCGGCCATTTCCATCTACTCGTAATGGGACACTTTTTCGTGCGTACAAGGCTGATGTACGTAACGGGACACTTTTTCGTGCGTGCATGTCCGCCGGAAGTGACGTAATCCAACATGGCTGATGAAGTGAAGCCTTAATGTGGCTGCCGCGGATCCCCAGATCCCCCTCCGTCGTCCGGTGCCCCCATATGAACCAAATACACCTACTACTACGTCTATAAAAGAATGCCCCAGTTATAAAATTTAATAGTATCAACTGTGTAGTGTGTTGGTTCAATATTAAAATTAAAGAGTAACTCTAAACAGGTTTAGATAAGTGCATGCATGAATACTGCTTTGTTTTTTCTTGCTTGCAGCACAAAATAATGGCTCTTTCCCCAATTAGTTGAACCTGTAAACTTTATTTGGCACAAGATAGAGCCCCTCCGCATCAGAATATCTTTGTACAAGAGTGGTTGAACGTCAAAGTTTCTGACTGTTGGATTGGTCACAATGATCGAGACAGAGCTCTTTTTGACTGGCCTCCACATTCACCTGACACAACGCCATGCAATTATTTTCCTTGGGGGGCTTTATAAAAGATTTTTCTCTTCGTTCCGCTGCTACTTAATGATTTTTTAGAGTTGAGACACAGAATTTGTGACCGTGTCTGGTCACAAGACGTTAAATTAAATTTCCACCACCAAACATTTAAGGACATGAAGAAGCTTACCTTCCATGTTGACGTGTAGGAATTAACTGACCTCTTGTGACGTCACGACTCATAGATAGGCTACGGCTGTGTGCGGCAGAAGACAGTGCACTTTCAAACAAAATACCATAGACAAAGTGGAGACTTCATTCCTACACAACATCGAATTCAGTGTTACCAACTCCGGATTTGGCAAGAAGAAGAATAAATTCCGGAAATTGGTTGTTTATCGATTATGTGAACTGGTATGAAGATCTTTCTAGAACATTCGAAAAAATCTCTCTATTAATCCCGAGAATTGGGGGGGCAATAGGAGGGAAGGGGGGTGAGAAATGGGTATATAAGCCCGGGATTTTGATCAGTTAGGCATGGAGCAGCAGGACCATCACCAACATCATTATGAGGCATTAGAGAGAGAGAGAGAGAGAGAGAGAGAGAGAGAGAGAGAGAGAGAGAGAGAGATTGACAGAAGGCAAGGTGTTTTGGAGAGCTAAGTATGGGTGTTGTAATTATTTGTTATGATAAGGCCAGTAGAGTTTAAAGTTCTGTTAATGATGAAAATACCTTTGAGTCTTAACCATTGGACTTGTGTTTTGTGCGAATATGATGCACCTGTTTAAGCTTAGTGTTGCTTTAGGTGTTCATAATGTGGATTGGCACTTGGTCAATTTTGTTGCACCTCCTGTGCATTTTGCTTGTTGTTGGCGGCCATATTGCTTTCAATAATTAATTTATTTTAGCTCTCCAAAGACCTTTTCCTTGCGAGTTGATTAATAGTATGTTTATTTTTGGTTTAAAGTCATTAAGCATTTAAATGTACCTTGTAATAAATGTTGGCTCTTCTAGCCTAGAGTTTTGAAACCAAAGAAAGTATTAGTCAGGAATATTTATTGTGTGTAAATTATAACATATTTGTTATTTATGAGATATCTCTAGTCAATTATAAAATATTTTTTTGATATATTTATGAGATCTAACTATTTTTGTACTATTTGTGAGATATAAAGATTAACAATAAACTTTTGAAAATATATTTGATGTGTTCGGTCAATGTTTTTGCCACCTTAAATTTTTCAGCATAGGTTTTGATGTTCACGTTGATTTTGAATTTTTAATATGCAGGTTAGGCTCCATCTGGGCAAGTATTTACCTTGTGGAAAGTTACAGGGATTTGTGCTTGCAGTGGGAGTTGGGACTCTGATGGGGCCCGGCCTCATTTCCTGCGCAACTCTGCTTACCTTTGCTCTTTCTCTTTTGTAAGTGTGGCATATCATTGGGGAAGTGGTGATAATTGTTTATTTGTGTGTGTAAAAGTTGCTGGGTGTTTGCCACAATGTCTACAGGACCTCGTACTGCATGGATCCAGTCCCTTAGCTAGGCTTCTCTGATCGCGTTACTCACAGATGCAGGGATATCCTGCCAAGAGAGCGACTCCATAGACAGTCTCCGAAGCGCGGCCCGCTCGTTAGTCAGAAAGGACGATGAGGCAGTTAGTGAACCGGGTGAGTCGATTCTGAAAAAGTTAAAATCTCTCCCCAGTAGTGTGGTAGAAAGGGTTCCTCTGCTTAAAAGTCTTGGGTTGTCTTTGGTAGTAACATTTCTGGTGGAGATTCTGAAAGTAAGCAAACTTGGAATATGTAGTGATAAAGTAGTGTTTGCTGCGGCATTGCTAAAAGTTCCTGAGTTACTTCAGCCTATTTTCAGTGAAGCTATTCACGAGAACTGGGATTTTGCAAAATTAAGTCAGGAAGTTTTGAGGAATGTGGGATCTAGTGTGGCTATTCAGAAAATCCGAATGCAGATTCTGGATAGGAGTCAAAGTCCCCATGAATCTATGCGTTCATTTGTTTATGAAACAATGTGTCTGGTGGAAGTGTTAGGTTTTCCCTGTGAAGAAAGTTATTTAGTTGAATTGGTATTTCATAATCTGGCCCCAGCTTACAGTCGTTTCTTCGTTTTCTCTAAGAAACCAGCCACATTGTCCGAGTTGCTTATATTGGTCACCCAAGTAGAATTAACCGTTGCTGACAGTAGTTTGAGTATTGCTCCTAAACCTAAGATCTCAACACTTCAGAAGTGTGAATTTTGCCATAGAACTAACCATATCACAGAGAACTGTTTTCAGCTTAAAAATTCTAAGCAGGTTAAAACCGAGAAAGGGAAAGTTTTTAATGTTAAGCAGACTAACATTTCTAAAGAGTTGAGCTCCCAGGCAGAGGTTCAGGCAGTTGATAATGTGAGACCCGAAAATGGGAATGGTTCGAATAGGATTGAGGAAAAGAAGCAAATTAAATGTTTTTTGTGTGGTAAAGAAGGGCACATTCAGTATTATTGTTCGATTAAGAAACAGCCGCAAGGTTTGAATTATGTTAACCAATATAATGAATCGTTGAAATATGGTTTATTATATGTAACCATTGATATTTTTGGTAATGAGGTTCTTGGATTAATTGATTCGGGGGCGTCTAATTCATTGATGAGTGTCTCTTGTTGTAACCATTTGCTACGCAAGTCCCCAACCGGGTCAGTTAAGGTATTTAAAAATGAGGTAATGTCATTCTCCCTTGCCGATGGAGGATTAGTAAAATCTGGTGCCACAGTTAAAGTTAAAGTTAAAATTGCAGGGTTCTCGTGGATCCTTTGTTTTCGGCTCTTGGAAGCTTTATCCCAAGATATAATATTAGGAATTGATTTTCTGGCTAAGACTCAAGCGAGGGTTGATGTTCGCAACTCCAGTCTGGAATTTGGTTTTTGCCCCAGGATGCCGGTATCATTAGTGACGAAATATTTTCATAATAGAAATGTTCAAATTTCTAGCTTAGATGAGTTTCAGGATCAGGAGATTGAAAATCTCAAAAAAGAATTTTCAGATGTACTTACTTCAAGTTTGGGGTACTGTAACAAATATCCGATAGTTTTGAAATTGAAGGATGATAATCCAGTAGCGTCAGTCCCCTACAGGGTAACTCCCCCTAAGGTAAAAATATTTAAGAAAATAATTTCAGATTTCAAAACCGAGGGTGTCATAAAGGATTCAAACTGTGTTTATGCTAGTCCTGCATTCTTAGTACCTAAAAGGTCTCCAGGAGAATACCGTTTAGTTTGCGATTTCCGGAAAATTAATGATAAGATTGTTTTGGACCCATATCCCATTCCATTGATAGATTCAGTGTTTCAGTATGTTGGTCAGGCAAAGTACTTTACTATATTTGATTTAAATTCTGCTTTTCATCAGTGTGAACTTCATCCAGATTCTCGTGAACCTTTAGCTTTTTGTACTCCATGGGGTCTGTATCAGTGGACTAGGCTGCCTATGGGAGTGAATTGTGGGCCTCAAGCTATGTCCAGAATCTTGTATAAAGTGTTGGGAAAGTATGTGCATGATTTTGTTTTCACTTATATTGATGATGTATGCATCTATAGTTAAACTTTTGAAGATCATATGAATCATATTCGTCTGGTACTAGAAGCATTACGGGAAGCAGGACTGACTGTAAATCCCAATAAGGTTGCTTGGGCAGAGAACCATGTGCGCTATTTGGGATTTATTATTTCCAACGGAGAATTGAGGACTGATCCTGACAAGGTGAAGTCAGTTTTAGCTTTCCCTCCTCCTAAAAATTTGAAAGGAGTTAGGCGTTTCCTAGGGATGGCTGCTTTTTATGCCAAATTTATTCCTAGCAGAACCCCTGAACTATTTGAAGAGGAAAAACATAGATTTCGTTTGGGGAGCCCCACAAAAATAGGCTTTTGTTAAATTAAAGGAAGCTCTTAGTCAACCTCCTGTACTACAACTTCCTGATTTTGAAAAGAGTTTTGAATTGCATGTAGATGCTAGCTCCATTGCTTTAGGTGCCGTGTTAAGTCAGAGAATAAAAGGTCATCTTGCCCCAGTTGCTTTTGCGAGTCGTCTTTTGACTCAGGCTGAAAGGAAGTACACCGCCTATGAGAAGGAGTGTTTGGCGTGTCTGTTCGGGATGGAGCATTTTTCAGACTACCTGGAATTTGGCACCTTTAAATTGTACACCGACAATCAAGCTTTGAGTTGGCTTCTTGCATCAAAGAAACCTGTTGGTAGGCTAGCTCTGTGGTTAGTTAGGTTGTCCGCATTTAGTTACGAAGTTCATCATGTGCGTGGGACTGAGAATGCTGTCGCTGATGCACTTTCAAGAATGTATTGTGAGGATGAATTTATACAGTCCACAGTCCCTGCAAACATTCAACCTGATTCAGCTGTTAATACTGTTGAAGAAAATTCTATCTCTGTAATACAGCAATTTCCAAGATTGTCAATATTAAGGAATATCAGGAGAAGGATAAAGAATGTCAGGAGATACTAGGTAGTATTGCTAAAGGAACATCAGATTATTGTTTAAATAAGGGACTAGTAGGGTTAACTACCAAAAAAGGAAAATTTCGCAGTTTTGCACCAGAGGAGGTTCGTAGTATGATATAAGACTATTATCATAATTCATTTTTTGGTGGCCATGTAGGGCGTGATAAAACAATAGCTCGGATCACTGAGTTGTTTATTTGGCCGGGTTTGCATAAGGAGATAGAACAGAAAGTTAAGGCTTGTGTAAGCTGCCAAAAGGCAAAATCACGTAATAAAAAAAGTGAGGGTAAGTATGCCGCTAATGTCACCAGTTATCCTTGGGAGCGTTTGTATCTAGATGTAGTAGGTCCTTTGCCACGAACCACGTCAGGTTATACAGCTATCATGGTAGGTGTTGATAGTTTTACCAAGTATTGTTTATTTTTCCCTCTGAGGAATATTAAGGCTAGTGAGATATGTCGGCATCTGGGACAATATCTTTTCCCTAATTTTGGGTCCCCAGTTTCCATAGTTTGTGATAATGCCACCTATTTCTCATCAGTAGAAATGAAAAATTTGTTGTTCGATTGGGTAACTAAGTTGGTGCACACTTCACCCTATCATCCCCAAGGGAATATTGTGGAAAGGTACAACAGGACCTTAAAAGTAGCTCTTCGAGCTCTTACAGATGATTCACAGCGCAAGTGGGATGAATCCATGTATTACCTGGCCTTGTGCTTCAATAATGTAATTAATGATGCTACTAAGCATACCCCCTCACAACTTTTCTTAGGAAGAGCGTTGTTTCATCCTCTGATTAATATGTGGTCATTGAATCCCTTTGTTTGGGAATCAGAAAATAAAAAGATGGATGATGTTTGGGCTGATGTGGTTAAAAATTTAACTCGTTACCACCAAAAGTTTGCAGAGAAGTACGATAAGACTAAATTGGATGTTTCATTTAAAGTGGGAGATTGGGTATTGTTAGAATCTCATTTTCTTAGTTCTAAGATTGACTATTTTTCAGCTAAGCTGGCCCCTCTGTGCTTGGGTCCATATAAGATCATTAAATTCACAACAGATGTGTCAGTTGTATTGGAGGAACTAGATCAGCCAATGAAAAGGTTCAAAGCCCATGTGGGGCAATTGAAACACTTTAATTTTTAGAAATGTAATGTGATCTCTCTCTCTCTCTCTCTCTCGAGATCAAGTCTTTTTATCTAAGAGTATTATGTTATATGTGAGAATGTAACCTAGTTAAGCTAAATATTGTTGTTGATCTTTGTTGATATTATGATTCTTGAATATGATGTGTTCAAAATCACTATGCTCCTTTTTGAGAATTTATACGCTTACAAATGATGTGTTTTTGTATGAATTATTTGACATATTTAAAATATGTTGTCTAGTCAAGTTTTGATCTGTGATATAGTTTGTAGGTTGTAAGATGAGTTTGTTTTTAACATGAGAATTAGTGTCTTTGGAGGTCTCTCTGTCTGTTTTTTTTTTTGGGAAGGGGTTGAATTACGTAGGTCTCTCCTTTTACTCCTCTTGCTCCCTCTGTTTCTGGGATTACCTCGACACCGAGTACACCGACTGCTGCATGAGAACTTCAAGAACTTCATTTTCTTCAAGACCATCTACAATTCAGCATCCAACAGCAGAAGCATGCCGCTCCCCCGCTACAACATCACCCACCAGTTCCAGTCTCAGTTACAAAATCAGCTCTGATGGCAGCTCGCCCACCAGCAGGTACTTCGTCCGCTTCCTTGAATACTTCGGCTTCTACACCTGTGGAAACTGACAGGTGAAGATCTGACTTGTGACTGGCCATCCCAAGACTTTTCATCACCTGGAAGAAGATGCCCTCCTGCAGTGAAGTTTCAGGGGAGGAGGATGTGACCGTGTCTGGTCACAAGACGTTAAATTAAATTTCCACCACCAAACATTTAAGGACATGAAGAAGCTTACCTTCCATGTTGACGTGTAGGAATAAACTGACCTCTTGTGACGTCACGACTCATAGATAGGCTACGGCTGTGTGCGGCAGAAGACAGTGCACTTTCAAACAAAATACCATAGACAAAGTGGAGACTTCATTCCTACACAACATCGAATTCAGTGTTACCAACTCCGGATTTAGCAAGAAGAAGAATAAATCCCGGAAATTGGTTGTTTATCGATTATGTGAACTGGTATGAAGATCTTTCTAGAACATTCGAAAAAATCTCTCTATTAATCCCGAGAATTGGAGGGGCAATAGGAGGGAAGGGGGGTGAGAAATGGGTATATAAGCCCGGGATTTTGATCAGTTAGGCATGGAGCAGCAGGACCATCACCAACATCATTATGAGGCATTAGAGAGAGAGAGAGAGAGAGAGAGAGAGAGAGAGAGAGATAGAGAGAGATTGACAGAAGGCAAGGTGCTTTGGAGAGCTAAGTATGGGTGTTGTAATTATTTGTTATGATAAGGCCAGTAGAGTTTAAAGTTTTGTTAATGATGAAAATACATTTGAGTCTTAACCATTGGACTTGTGTTTTGTGCGAATATGATGCACCTGTTTAAGCTTAGTGTTGCTTTAGGTGTTCATAATGCGGATTGGCACTTGGTCAATTTTGTTGCACCTCCTGTGCATTTTGCTTGTTGTTGGCGGCCATATTGCTTTCAATAATTAATTTATTTTAGCTCTCCAAAGACCTTTTCCTTGCGAGTTAATTAATAGTATGTTTATTTTTGGTTTAAAGTCATTAAGCATTTAAATGTACCTTGTAATAAATGTTGGCTCTTCTAGCCTAGAGTTTTGAAACCAAAGAAAATATTAGTCAGGAATATTTATTGTGTGTAAATTATAACATATTTGTTATTTATGAGATATATCTAGTCAATTATAAAATATTTTTTTGATATATTTATGAGATCTAACTATTTTTGTACTATTTGTGAGATATAAAGATTACCAATAAACTTTTGAAAATATATTTGATGTGTTCGGTCAATGTTTTTGCCACCTTAAATTTTTCAGCATAGGTTTTGATGTTCACGTTGATTTTGAATTTTTAATATGCATGTGCTTGCAGTGGGAGTTGGGACTCTGATGGGGCCCGGCCTCAAATTGAAGAGTCAATACTTGCTTCTATTAATCCAATGTGTGGGAAGAATTGGACTTTAGGTTAGTTGTGAGACGTATAACTAAAGATGCACATATTCAACACTTGTAAAAAAAATTACATTACTTTACCTTCAATCTGATTTATAACTTCTTGTAAATAGTCTAATTTAAATTGGTATAATATACAATTGTTACTGAGACATTCTTTTATGGACATACTGTACTTTCTTACACTACCAAAAATTTATAAACCCAGTAAGTTAAAAAAAAAAATTCAGTTGAAAACCTAATCAATTTAAAAACTGCGGTTACAGAAAGAGACTATCAACACAACTCATACTGCCGCCCGTCTCTAAGGCAGGTCCGTGAGTGACATTGCAGCACATTTGCTTCTTTGTACTACACTCACTTATCTATTCCCCATGCTAGTAGGGATGTCCTGGCTGTTTGCAGTCTCTTGCTAGCTTATCTCACTTATCCCTCCATTCCCACATGTAACACTACCAGGAATATACTTAACCATGCGAGGCATGCTCAGTCATTAACGCACACATGATGTTGGTCTGGCACAGCTCGGTTTAAACATTTTTTTACCCTGAGGTCTTCATTTACTCATTTGCAGTATGATTTTATTCCTAAGATGTCTACCCACTGAAACAAATTTTTATCTAAATAAAATTTTCTTCAATTTTAGTAAAAAAAAAAAAAATACTTAAAAAAAACTTAGCGCATAGGTTGCTTATACTCTATGACGAAAATGAGAAATTGTTTATGATAATGAGGCATAAAAATATTTGTCTCTGGTACAACATTATACAGAAGAAATGTTACTAACAATTATTTTATGTTTTGATTGTAAAAATCCTAATTTTCTAGGAACGAGCCACTAAAAAAAAATTTCACACCTGTAGCTTGCGAAAGCTAGGTGTGATTCTTTGTTCATGCTTTTCCTTTTGGTCACAATTGTATGATATTGTTTTATTTGAGAGAAATCTACCTACTTAAATTTTATTTCAACAAAAAAATTGACAAAAATTACTGTTGAAAGTCTCTGAAAATGGATTTTGTACACACATTTTGCTAACACTTATTGTCACTCTGTACTAATGTATAATTTTTTTTGGTGAAAATCTGTTGAAAATACCTACTGTGACATCTTATTGTTCAAAAGAACTGTGGCAAATAAAATAAATTATAATCTAAATATATATATATATTTTGTAACAGACCAATGAAACAGATCTTTGCATTTGCTGCTCTCTAAATGTTTGCTATGACTCTGATTATGCTTCCTTTGGTGATGATAGACACTGTATATGCTCTTATAAAGCATCCATTTATTTCAAAGTAGTACTGTACATAAGAAATGAATGTGTTAAAAACTAATTGACTAAGTTTCCATAAGAACCCTCTAAATGATCATAATATATATTCCAACAGTGTGATTTTACATATTTTAGCTTAATAATTGCATGCATTTTAACTTTATGGATTATTGATAATTTTGGATTATACACTGTGTTTCCGCTAAAACTATATCGACGTTTGATAGTCCACCAAATCGCTAACATGGCACAGGTGTGGTCTTTAATGTATCATGATTAAAAACCTTCCAGTGTAAGATGACTTATAAGTTATAAATTATGTTTTCAAGATAGCTCAATCTACAAAAAAAAGTATACCCAATGATGACAGCATTCAATACAAATGTAAAATTTGACAGATAACCAAATCCTAGAACCTTCTTTAACCCATATTTTAAAATGGTGACAACTTATACAAATAGGTAGGGACAGGTACTTTTCGCGATCGCAAATCACCGTCGTTATTTTGAGAATTTGGCCTTTTTTTTAATTTTTTTACGTAAATGTGAATTTTGCGATTTTCAACGGTTTGTCGTGAATTTAGTCACAATTTCGCTATTAGAAGCTTAAATTGCCACAAACACTTATAATTTCGATATAATTCATCTTCCGTTTGTAACTTCAGCGCACCAATAAAAAAGAAAACAATAAAACACTACATAAAAATACATTTCACCGTGCCGACAGCATTACTAGGCAAAACTAGGTAAACAATTTATTTTCTCCAACCATAACCACTAAAACCACATTCTGTGGCAATAATATCACGACGAGGTTAACGACACAGATTACGGAAATCCAGGACCGTTTATATTTTGCAGGTTATCATTACAAGCTTCAACATTTGTTTCTCGTGCCATGAAGTTCCAAAACAAAACGCGTTACTCAATAAACGTGTTACCAACGTAGCAGTACGAGAATGTGAGAAAGAACACGAACGTTTACGAACAATCGATTGTTGTTAAATCATACAATCAATCGTGTTCGGTAGATAAAATCGATACCGCGTTCGGAAGGCGTAAAATTTGATATCAACGAAAATTACAAGTGTGTTTTTTCTTCATAATTTACTTAACTATAAAATACTTCAGACAATTTTAAACTGGAACAAACAAATTGATGTATGTATGAATTTTTTTTTCTTCGGTTGTGTTAGGTTACTGCACACGTGTGCATTTATTATTTTATTATTGTTCGGTGGCTATTCGTTGCGGTAACTGAACGAATATCGTGTTGACAGTTTTCTCGCTGCTTCGCGATGCCGAAGCATGACATAAACGCACTAGATAGGGCCCAAGAATTTTCTTCTGATGGTCTCTATTCGACTGATAAGGCAGTTTTATTTTGTAAATACTGTAATTTCAGTCAGTTGGGACCGTAGAGTCTCAATTGTTAATCACATAAGCAGTGAAAAGCACAAAAAGTCATGCATTTCTTCCACTGCTACTGTAGCACTGCAGCATACTATTAGTGATTGTGCGTAGCAAGCAAAAAAAAAAAAAAAAAAACACCTGAAGCGCATCGTTTTGCTATGGAGACCACCAAGGGCGCCCATACCCGGGGGCAGGGGGGGGCCGTGGCCCCCCCCCCCTAGCTTTCAGGGAAGGAAAAAAATATATAGTGTAGTCAGGTGTTTTACTTTAAGGAAAATTATTTAAATTCTGTATTATGTAGAAGTGGTTCAACACGAAGATATTATTGTATATCGTTTTTTACATGTCTATTTCATTTTTTATGTTAGTTCAAGCATTAGTTTCTGCTGCTGCGATATAAGGTGTTGTGTACAGGGAGAAAACGCTGTTCAAGCGCAACGCCCGTGGCGAGTCATTCCCCTTCGTATTCCTACCCAAGCTCACGCGATAACACAACACAACAGATTTAGACCAGTCAGAGTTAGACGACGCGACAGTTGACATGTGCTTGTAGACGGCGAAATGTTTTTCTACTGTTTCGTCATAATAAAGTGTATGTTCACAAATAACATCTCAAAACAGAGATTTTTCAATAGTCTTTAGGTCTACCTACAGTTTTATGCATCTGGTCTAGATTTAGTTTAGTGTATTCAGTCAGTATAAATAACTTAAGTGTAAATAAATAAGTGAAAAGTGTAAAGATAAAAACCATTGTTATTATGTGTGTTTCTTAGTTTTCCTCATTCGTCACATCCACTCAGAATATTCACAATTTTTAAGGTAAGCTAACACCTTTAAAGTTACTCAAATAAGAATTATTGTTCAGAAAAGTCTACAACGTAAAATTTATGTTGGAATTTTTAATTTAGAGAAAAACCACTTTATCCCTTCAAAAGTGTTTAAAGGGATAAGGATTCCGCTACCTTCAGTAGACTCGGAAGCAATTTACACTGGAATCTCGATTTTACGTACGCTCAGAGTCGCTTGGATTGCATTCGTAAAATCGTTATCTTCATAAAATTTTAAACACCCCACCCCGTGAAGATACATGTTATAATTTATTGAACGGAATATATATAATATTAAATAGTAAAAACAATTACTGCTGTCTGCCCTCTACCCTCCCCTGCGTTCCCCTTATTTTTTTTAACATTCCACAACTTGCTTCATTGCACGAGTGATATAAAAGCGACATCACAGCGACTAAACACAGTTGCACCACGCATTGCATTATGTTAACTTTTGTGTGGTGACAGTAGGTTGTCCGACATGCCTTTCTTGGATATCTTTCCTTTTCGTAAGACGCGTGTTACTAAAATAAATTTATATTTGAGTTTGCAAACTTGTCCACTCCTTGCCAGAGACGACTGAACACAGACGAGACTTTCCAGGGTCGGGTTGATGAGCTGGAAGAATTCCCAGCCTTGCATTTTTATGGACTTCACCTTATCATATTTATCAGTTAATCTTTAACAGATCAGCTTGAAAAATATTAATGAACGCACTTTTAGTAACATAATCGAGGAGAACAAGCACACAGTTCAGTGTACACCTGTACTGTTTCATAAAAGTGATCATAGGTAGGGACTGGAAAAATTCGCGGTTTCAATGACCACTAGGATAGACTAAACGATTCTCCTATGTACTCTGGCAACTATCACCTGGTCATTGGCTACCGACTCGGGGAAACTGTTTACTGCGATTCTTATGATTCGATACTTCTTTTGTTGAGTGTTTGCCATTGGCTCAGAGTCCTTCAGGTAAATTGCGGTCCAATCACTGGCGCAGCATTAAGCTAAACGAGTTTGGATTCCACCCTGTCTCGAAAGGAATCCGCGAATTTTTACGGTCTCTAATCATAGGCTTATTTGGTGAAGAAAAACGCTGCTCTTTAACGACAGACATTCATTAAAAACACAGTATATTTTAGTGCGAGAAGCCCTTGAATTTGTGATAGCCATAGGGAATTATTTGTTTGTATAGTAAGTTAAAAAAAAAAGCTTAGTTGAAAATCCGCTCGTCACGTCTACTTGCTGCGTCACTTATACCATTTTTGAGCGTTTTTTACTGGGAAACCGATGCAGCGAAGGTAATTAATGCGACACATGTCAAGATAATGCCTAATGGCGTGGGTTGCTGGATATTAGCGGAAAGGAGAGGAAGTAGCTACTCAATATCGTTTCTTTCTCTCACGCTTCACAAGGTTTCAAAGCTCAGTTGCTATGCTCACGAGCTGGAAATGTTGGAATGGGTAAGGAATGTTGAGTATAGTTCATTTGCGGTAAAATAAATATTTTTACAGCGTTGGCATAATTTTTCAATCTAAGAAATTTCGAACTTTGCGACAAATAAAGTGTACCTAATCCATTTTTTCTTTTCGATTTGGAGTTTGATGCCGCAATAACATATACAATATTCACTAACGGTAAATGGCTGTTGTATTAGCTTTAAAATATGAATACGCTGTGCATTAAAAATTAATATTTTTATATGTTTTCATGGTGTTTTTTAAATTTTTTTAAAATATATTTTGGTGTCAAATTTTCCGAATTTTAGATGGTTCCTGAAAAAAATGTATTCGTAAAATCGCGGCTTCGTTCAGTCCGGGCTCCGTAAAATCGAGGTTCTAATGTAGGTACTCTTAATTCTGAAGTTAAGTACTGAACATGTTATTTAAGGGTTTATCAGTGCCGTATTTACGCGCAGGCTGTCTAGGCTGTAGCCTATGGGCCCGCACCACAAATGGGGGCCCGCACCACACGACACGAAAAAAAAAAAAATTATACTGCGATGTGGATATTCTTATATTCTTAAAATACGCGTCGACATAGTATGTCCAGTTGTTTTGTGTGGATTAATTGCGCAGAACTAAACTCATCTGTGGAAAGCTGATATATGAGTTATGTCAGCATTTAGAAATTTTCGATTATTTTCATTGGTTTTGGTGTCACTTAATTCCTTAACATCTAAATACTGTTTGGTTAAATTGTCTAGTTTAATAATAAACTAATTTTTTCTGCGCTTTACTATCACTAAATAAACTTATAGTCCTCGACTACTGAATCCATCTGTACTAATTTTAAATGATAAGCAATTATGATTCATATCGAAACATAGTAATATTCATTTAATTGTGAAACAATTTTTGACTGTAATTATAAGCGTAGTTCAGGTGTTACATTTAAAAACAACTGTTTTCTGACTGTGATAACATACTCAAATCGTTTCTCTCCCAAAGTTGAATCTTTCGATCAACACGTTTTAAACTTTATAATTATTTTAATTTAATTTGTACGCGACATTTATTTAGGGGTAAAGAGAGCAATTAGTTGAAGGACTGTATTCTTGATATCCGTGTACCCGAGACGCTGCAAAAGTATAAGGACTGTATTCCTGCATTTGTGTTTATAAAAATTTATTTGTTTCAATAAAATAGTTAATATTTAATTAATAAAGTAGCCAATAAAGATTTTTTTAGGGCGAATGAGTACTGTGGTCTATTATTTTAGTAACAGGACAAAAAAATTTAACAGGGTCAGAACTGGAACTATTTTATGGCTAGTAACAAGCCGCAGTTAAGTCTTCCAAAATATTAAAAATACTTCATACCCCTAAGTCTGGCCCCCCCTACAAATTATCATATGGGCGCCCTTGGAGACCACTGAGGTGTTCCTCAAAGCGAACATCCCACTTCATAATAAACTTCAGGACCCCAGTATTTTAAGCTGGATGAAATACGTTGAAGGTTTGTATTTATGCCTACATAAATATCCGTAATCATGGAGTGGCTTAAATTTAGAAGCTCTCAAAACCAAACCCAACTTAAACAAGTTGGAAATGGGCATTTTAAAACTAACCTAAGCTAAACTTACCAAATATAAAATAAGACTTACCTAAACCAACCAAACCTAAAACTAAACAAACCTAACTTTTTTGGCCTTGCATACCACCTGAGTTAGGAATATATTTTATTGACAAACCTTCCCTCCAAACCCAAAAGTTTTGACATTCTGGAAGAGTAGCTAATCTCCTTGTCCAAATATTTTGATAAGTGTTTCTGCTGCAATAATTATGTTCCATTATTAAAATAAGACAGAGCTGCTAGTATCAAAGAAGAAGTTTGTGGGAAACCTGTTTGTATACTAGCTGATGAAACAACAGACCGAAGAGGCAAGTGTGTGTTTGTTATGCTGGTTCGTCTCTTGGAGGCAAGTGACTCGCAGAAGATCTTTGTTGTAAGTGTGCATTTTCTGGAGCAAGCGAGTGCGACTACTTGTGCTAGGGCAGTGTTGAACTCCATTAAGGAATAAGATGTCAATTATGATTCTGTAGTGGCATTTGTTAGTGACAGCGCTTGCTATATGACAAAGTGTAGTGCTTCTTTACAGGTAGTGTTAGGTGACCAGATGTTGCATATCCAGTGCTGGGCACATAAATTAAACCTTGTTGGCAGCATCTGTCCTAAAGTACTCACAGAACTGAACACTGCAGTAGGTAAGCAAGATCAAATCAGCATTCCTCAACACTCGTAAGCGTAAATATCTGTACACCCAGTTTTTGACGGATAAATATCCAAGTGGAGAGAAGAGCATTTGCCAATTTCCCCTCCCTGTCCTGACTCGTTGGAATAGTTGGTTTCAGTCTGTGATCTACACATCTCAGTATATTTCAGATTTGGTTGAGTTTTTTGCTTCTGAAGACATGCAAGATGTGGCGAATGCAGGAATTGAATATTTCAATTCCTTATCGCACCTGGATGCCAAAAAAATTGTAGTACAAGCCACATTTGTGAAAGAACATCTTAACAGTCTGATGAAATTAACAGAGCACTTGGAGGCATCCAAATATGCAACCAGCCACACACTTGTCAATAAGCTGTCAATTGTTAAGGAAGATTTGTCTGTGGCTGCTTCTGGAATCTTTAACTGTGAAATAGATGCTGCACTCAAGTCCATTGACAACCAAATTTGTCAAGCTGAAGTAAAAAACTCACTTCAACGTGCTGCATCATTGTCCATGGACAAATTGCAGCTGCTCATGGCCACTGATATATTCAAAAAAAAATTTCAGGCTGTGGGAAAATTGTTTGACCCTTCAAAGGTGCTACTCAATGAAGTAAACAATGAACTCAAGTTGTTTATGAGTCTACCAGGCGTGAAAAATGGCAACCTCTCCTCTGCAGACATTGCTCGTGGCTATACGCGAATGAAGGAAATCGCCAACGAGAGAACACAATGCTCAAAGGCAGAAATACATAGTAGAAATTCTTTTTTCCATGAACAATGAATTTCCTGACTTTGCATGTCTTTCCCTGAAATGTGCTTGAATACCTTGCTTAGTTGTAGACAGCGAGAGATTTTTCTCTTCTTATGATAAAGTTGTCTCAGACAAACGGCATAATTTGTTGGACGAAAATGTGGAAATAATGACCACTCTTGCATTTGAAGAATGTGAATAAACTAAACATTTTATTATTCCTTGGGCAACTACGTAGTCTTGAGTGCAGAATTTTTGTGAGTTTGGTATTGATAGTGCAATGTTTGTATTTTAAAATTTAAAGCTTTTGAGTTTGAAGGGTTTTTCACTTCTAAATGTTAGTTTTAAACATTTTGATCATTCATAATTGAGTTCATTTAACTTTTTCTTAAAAAAGGTATGCTTAAATAGATTTCACCGCTTTTGGCATTTTTGCTCACCGCTTTTTACTAATTTTACTCACCGAAAAGTACCTGTCCCTACAAATAGGTAACTCATTATTTTCATTAAAAAATGTTTTAAAAGAGTGGCATTTCAAAAGTTAATTTGGCTAAATGATTAGATGAAAATACGTAGTAAAATGTTTAGCGTTATTACTGATAAAAGATGTGGGATGCCACCAATCTTTTGATTGCCTAACCTCATTATGTACCCCCATTCCATGAAAGTTACTCACTGTATTATTAAGACTCATGTTTGTTTTACTTTTGTGCATCTCATTCTTAAAATAAAAATGTTCCTTTGTGTCCGTTAACCTAGCAAGACTGGGGTTCCTGCTGTGGTAATGAACTCGCTTCATTAATGACTTAATTTTACCAATTCTTTGCACAATCAAGTTTTGTGTCTTGGTTCCAATCAAATGCTTTGTACACAGACTTCTTTATCCTAGAATGGCGCATGGTCAAAAAAAATATGACGATTAGTTAAATAGTAGAATTTAAGCTGTGAGTGTTTTTAAATAAATAAATAAAAAGTGAAATATTTCACAGCAAAAGAATTTTCTGCTGATATAAAACACTATAGCAAAAGTTTTTACTGGCAGCTATCCAAATTTACCTCAATGCTAAAATACATGGTACCACACAAGTATTCATGCATGGCACATGTTTTCATCATTTTTCATGACGACACCATGCCTCCCTAATACCGAAAAGAGGTGGCACAGTTAGAATTTTAAAAAAAAAATTATGGGAAAACATAGAAAGATAAGTTAAAACAACGTCCTGCAAATACCAAGTTCTGGGCTTACTATAAACTCCCCCCTCACTATATGCAACAATAGCTTTGTTTTCAACACAAGATGTGAAACTGGTTACTTGGAAGCATCATGCAAACACAATGCTGTTTGAACAGTGATGTCAGAATGTGCACATAGCACTTCAGACAACAGAATACCTAATTTCTCATATGAATTTTCAAAATTTCAGCTTGTATTTCATCATAAGTTTGACCACAGTCTGATGTATATCCCCTTAAAAAGTGAAAAAGACAGTGCAAACAGCAATTATCAGCAACAAATCGCATACCAGAACGTTCTGTTACAATACAATTTTGTCACTGTGCCCACAGAGATATTACATTAGTTACAGAAGTCAACCAGATATTTCAGTGACAAAATTATAATTCTATACCATATACAGATGTGTTAGCATAAAAATGGCAGTGTTCAAACACCTTACATTCTAATCATACATGCTGACTCATTATACAGTAACCAGCCACTAATGGGCGATGCCATATGAGTCTACTGCTAGAATTTTTTTCTGTGCCAGTTCAACATGATTGAAAACTATAAAGGTGAATTTAGTTTGCATTAAGTTTTTGTAAATAATGTTATTTTTTTTTAGTTTGAGACAGCTGAATATTCTTTCATTTCTGAGAAAAATTCTGGTAAATGGTAAGCTAACCCATTTCTTTGAAAAACACAGTACTTTATTTTTTTAATAATGGAATACTTTGTGCGGACAGATAGCTTAATACCTCATACACAGCTGTCAAAAAAAGTGCACTCATTTGTAGACTGGACTGTCACTTGGCTTGAACTGCACGCAGGTAATTCAACACAACTGATCAATTATTTAGTTATTGTCTGAATTCTTAACACCTTTGCTGTAAAACAAACATTGCTATAAGAACACAGAAAATTGTTAATTTTCTGCCATAAAATGGTTTGTATAGATCTAAACTTCACACAAATACACATCACAACTTTGCAGGTGCAAGATCTTACATGTTTCAAACATTACTTAACCTCTGACAAAAATAACACAAGTCAGCTCAAACTAACAAACACTTTAATGAGAAATAAAAAAAGGAGGGGGGGAACCTTAATTTTCACAATCACAATCTGTAAATATTCTCTTGAAATTGAAATACTTAATTCACTCTTGCAGATCCAACGAAAATTGCAATTTTTTATAGAAAATATTATCTCATAGTTTACAACATATCTATACACATAAAACAATAAAAACAAAATAGTACTGCATTAACCTGAATATAATGCTATGATTTTTACCAAAACTGTGGAAAATTTAAAGTTAAAGGTCCCATTATAATCAGAAACTTTTATATTGCCTTTGGGAACAGCTTAGTTGAAAAACTACAGGCTCTGCCTCTTAAATGTGTCACTTATGCCATTTCTGACTGCTGTTAACCACAATAAAGACCACATTATTTTGAAATTCACAATACACATTTTTTTTTTCTAGCTACAGCTTGGTGTTTCTGAAGAGACCACGTAAATCACTCTACTGACGAAAGTGGCACTAGAAATGGTCTAGTAAATATGGAATAAATATAATAATTTAATAATTTTCAAGTTTCATGGACTTGAATTGCGATTTCCAAGCCATTAAGGTTTTTTTCATAAACACATAATCAAAAGGTTTGGGGTCACATTATATATTCACTCACAATATTATCGGGTAATTACAGTATTTATTTTGTTAGCTTGGAGATACATAAGTTATTTACAGAACTGTATTCATGAATAGAACAAATTATGAACACATCTGAAATAAAAACAAGTGGCAGAAAAAACACTCCATTTAAGTTAACGACATTTTATACATGATTTTATTCATTATATAAAAAGCCACACAAACAGTCTTAAAATATTAAATCACACCCTTCATCTAGCATATGATAAGGTTCACAGCTTAACACCAGAATTTGGATACTTTGACATGGACTATGGTTAGCATTTCCATCAATACCAACGAACATCAATCAAATCCCTTACACAGAAGCAATAGATGCTGGAAAGTTTACGTAGAAGTCTTGTGTTTATTTATTTAAATATTTTGATTATTAGCTGTAAAATACACAGAATAATTAAATTAAGGATGCACCATACACTGCCAAATAATTTTGCACTCTCGATAATACTCATTAAAGTAACCAAAAATAAAATGTTGATCTTCCAGGAGCTTAAAAATATGATGATAGTAAAGACAAAATGTTACTGAACAGTAGGTACGTGACCCAATGGTGGCCATACCTAAGCTTTCAGTAATTTTATTAATTTTTCTTTCGTGATTAAAAACTTTTAAATATTTTTATTTATGATTGTGATTCATTCTTTACAGTATACAAAAATTACAGCCATGTATTAGTCACCACAACCGAGAATAAATTCAAAATATAAGAACCAGCAAATGGGCCACTTTTGGAACACGGGTACCAAAGGTGGCCCACCATGAGTTACCTAAGGTGGCCCATACTGGTTTTAGACATTTAATCCTAAAACTATAGTGATTTGACAACAATATAGCTAACAAATGGATATTTATTCTTATCACATATGATCGACAGGCATAAAAATGTATTAATCATTACTAAAACATTATTTATCAATAAAAACAGTTATTAAATTAATTGTCTATAGGTGTAACACAAAAATATGCATTATTAATAAGTGGTCTTACTATTCATCTCTTTGTTTTCTGATTTGTTCTCATTTCTCTTCAAAATTGTTTTTCTTTTAGCTACATTCTCCTTGTCCGTAATTTGATTGCTGTTCTTTTAGGATGCAGTCGTGACATTTTGGAAAAGACTAGCTATAACCTTTTTGACCTCTGTAGTTTATTGATATGCGTCTTTCTTTAATTTTGGGAATACCTTTTTTCTTGAAATTGGGTGTTCTCAAAATTTCTGTAATCGTAGGTGATAACTGACATTGTTCAGACTCTGAATGGTCGGTAACATCATGATATTCTGAGCTTGAATCATGCTCAGAGTAATCTCAATCTGAGAAAGAGCTTCCACCTTTACACTCTCGGGTGTTTTGACATTACTTTTGTTTTGTATTCAAGTATGCTGTACTCCAACTGCAAGATGGGTCCCCTGATAAAGCCATTTCTTCTTCGGTACTATTTTCATGTGTGAAGAAAGCATCATTTTCTGGTAGTTGAATGGAAATAGTGTCTTCTACGAGTCTGTGAGTGGTTGGAAAGTAGGTTCACTTGGTGCAAATTCCTCATCAGGGATGACACTGGGATCATAGGAATGTATTCCAGTTGCTCTAAAACCACTGCAGATATTGGATGGGGTGACAGACTTAGCCCAGGCCCTGGAAAAAACACTTCCGAAATGATATCTCTTGATAACTCGACCAGCAGTAACAACTTCTTCTGTGTCAGTACTTTTTCCATGCCCTCTTTGTGTCTAAAAAAGTGTAACCTCATTGTCCAATTGAACACAGCTCTTTTCAAGACTTTTGGAGTGAGTGGCATTTCTACATCAGCTAATCTGAGGATCCGCTTGCACAGCGCTAACTCCTGGTCAATAGAAAGAACAGGTTTCCCTACCTGTATTTTCTGACGACTACCTGACAACAAATGATTTCGCAGAGTCCTCATGGGGATGGCATGTGTGATGGTAGCACTTCTTACAGACACATTGTCTTTTAAAACACTCTCCATAGCCTTCGTGAGATCCTCTTGCGTCCATGTCATTCCCATCTTTCTTTTCACGATGGCCCAAAATAGAAACCCAAAATATTACAGCAATGGCTACAAGCACGGGATTCTAACATAAAAAAATAACAATTTTGTCAACTGGTAAAAGCTATAAGTTGAAATTACTGTTTATTACAATGATATAACTTTTAACCTCTAAATATTTATGGATTTAGAGGAATGAAGAATAAAGTAGGCCTACCTCGTTAAAAATTAAATTAAATTCATATTTGCTCTATACAGCTATCTATATTTATATTATTCTAACTATAAAACCAATTTCAAACAAGATCCCCAAGGTGGCCCACGATGGCCACCTTAGGAACCTATCCAACGACAACGTTTTTAACAGTATTTTGGTATCGTAGAGAAAAAATAAAACCTACATGTTATATAACACCCATTAAAAGATCTTTCCAAAACTATATAACAACAATGAAATATCTAAATATTTACTAGTTTTATTTAAGTTTCAAACTCACCTTGAAAATAACGAAGTGGGGCCTGCGTGAACAGCGCAACTCTAATAATGGCTCACAACATGGCGACCGTTCAACCGAGAGGCTTAGTTTCTCGTTTCTCTACCTAGATCGTGACTCCGTCCAACAAGATATTCTCATATTGCGGCTAGTGGCAGTGCCAACATGAAAAACAAACTGCGGGCCACCTTGAGAACCCGGGCCACCATTGGGTCACCTACCTAACGTTTGGTACATATTACTTTTATTTTTTTATATAAAATCTTCATACCAGATAGAATTCTAAACAGTGTTCGTGGATAATTATAAACAATGGTTGTAGTGTTACCATAGACAAAGCTGAGTAAATAAAATAGTTGAATGGAAAATGGCTGTCGTTTGATTTGCGTAACCAATTGTCTTCGTATTTTTAATGGTCCTTCAGAATCAAGTTTCTTTTCCATAAAACAGATAATACTAATGACATTCTCTGAAACGTATGCATATACTACAAAAATGGTATGATGGATGATTAATTTACAAATCCTACCAATAACGGATTCCTATGCTCGATGATGGACTACATGCAGCATGCACAACACATTTTGAACACAGATACAAACACGATACAATAGAAAGTACTGACTGAGCTATTTTGAGGCCCAGAGGTAACGAGTGATACTTCATAGACCGAGCCGGTGACGTAGCTGGGAGAAGAAGTAGTGTGTTCCAAAAGCTGATAACTACACAAACATCATGCTTTAACTCATTTTGTAATTTAAATAGTGTGGCTGATTGACTCACAGTCTCACAGTGTAAAGTCTGTTACAAAACTAATAATAATTAGTGCTAAAAATTAACAAATAGTGTAGTTCAAATATTTTCATTTTCAATCATATTTGGTGTTAAATTTTTTTTTGGCTTAGCTCTCTCAGAGTACATGATAGTTTTTTAAAGCTTAAAACAACGAACAAATACACACAGTAAAACTACTAAAAAAATCATATTAACATAAGACAGGCACTTCCATAAGTTCCTTAAAAATTTCCAAACCAAAATTAATTATTAAATAAAATGAGCTTTCAGAGACGGATATCAAATCAACCAAAAAATTATGTATCAGAGCTATTTCTGAACATTTCACTAAGAACTGGTGCAGGTAATCAGCGCAGTTAATGCCACAGGAGACTAAAATATAGTTTTCACATTGAAAACTTGTTAAAGAGATGATTACAGTCTCTAGTTGTTTCATGTTACTTGAACACTTTTGAAATATTTTTCTCCTGTCATAAATCAAAATACGAACATCAATACATTGATTAAACAAAACAAGTGTTTTAAAAACATGACTTTGGGTATTCTTACTCTGTTATTTAAAAAAAAAGTTTAATTAACTTGGGCGACATTAAGCTACTTGCGAGCAAGGGGATTGGTAAGAAAATGAACACTGCCACACTCAGCTAAAACTCACTTAGGGAAGCACAACTGTTACCTGCTCCCTTAAGGTGTTGCATCGACTTGAAGTCACTTATAATAGAATATTTTGTTGCAAAAAGGAACAAATGCAAATAGTGCACAACCACCAAGACCAAGCTTATCGCTGCTTCATCCGGTGAGGTATCTCTTGTCACCACTATTGCCCTGCAAACTGGTTAAACCTTTCGTCTTCAACATTACAGGCAACATATTGCTTAAAATAACATCCTTAATCTTCAAACTATCTTACACAACACAGAAAAAAGTCCCTAAATCAGCACTGCACTTTGCTTCCCAAACAGCAATAAAACTTTGAAAATCCTGACCTCAAAAGCTTGGTGTCATCAGTCAACCACTCATTCTTTCCTGTTGGCAAAAACAAAGACAGGGTTTGTTGTTTTAACTGTCCATTCTGTCTCAGTTGGGCCTTGAAAATCTAACTGAACATTTCTCACACAGACAAACAAGTTAATTAAGCTGAAAAAGCCCCATGTACTTGGGCTTAGTTCTTAGCCTTACACTCCCAATAACACTGGCCAACAAAAAAATATTTTTGTTATGTTTCCTTCACTTCATGAGTCAAATATTACTAATTTTGGGTTGAAAAAAATGAAAATGACAATGAAAATTTTTTTATTAGCTCTAGTTTCTGTGATACACTATGGGTCAAAATATATAACGTTAACAAATTGTGGCAAATCTGTAAATTTTAAACCATAAGTTTATCAACATTATAATTTAATTTGGATTTATTAAATAGTAGTAATTTTTTTTAAGAGTTGAAAATTAATGGCAGAATACTTGGAAGGTTGGATATTATTACCATCATGTGGATTTCATTTTTATTTTGGACTGTCTCTTGTAGGTGAGTTCTGGAGCATCCCTACACACGCACCAACAGTAATCTGCAAGCATTGATTCATTCCAACGGCCCTGATATCTTTGTTCCATTACAGAAATATCCTGATGGAATCTCTCACTCACCGTGTTCATCACTGACTGCACCACAACTAGGAGGGAAAAAGTCTAGATTAGAGTGGAGAAAATGAATTTTGAGAGACATGTTGCATCCAAGTTCATGATATTTTTGTAGAAGTATCCTCACCAACTGAACATAGCTATCTTCTCTTTTGTTCCTCAAAAAACCTTTAATAACTCCCTTGAACGCATTCCAAGCTTCCTTTTCTTTCCCCTCCAAAACTCTGTCAAATGCAGGATCCTTCACAATCTCCCGAATTTGTGGCCCAACAAAAACACCTTCCTTAACTTTTGCATCACTTAAGAAAGCAATTTTTTTCCTCAAATATCTAAAGGCCTCTCCTTCTTTGTTCATGCCTTTGACAAAGTTTTTCATCAAACCGAGTTTTATATGTAGTGGTGGATGAAATATATCTTTCGGGTCGACGAGAGGCAGGGCAACGACATTTTTTTCACTAGGGCCAAGATTTCTTGCTGGCCAGTCTGTTTGAATGTAATGTGATTTCCTATCCCTACTGTCCCACATACATTAAAAGCAGCAGTATTTAGTATACCCCAGTTGCATTACTAAAAGTATAGCGATGATCTTTAGATCACCACAGATTTTCCACTTGTGTTCAGCATATTTGATTGAGTGGAGGAGGGCTTTCATGTTTTAATAAGTCTCTTTCATGTGAACTGCATGTCCAACAGGAATAGAAGGAATACGGTTACCGTTGTGAAGTAATGCAGCTTTCAAACTAAGCTTCGACGAATCTATGAATAGCCTCCATTCAGTAGGATCATGGTTCAAATTCAAACATTTCATCAAGCCATTAACGTTGCAGCATACTACAAGGTTGTTTTTCTTTTCAAAAAAAGGAAGGAGATCCTTCGAACGCTGTCTATACTGTGATACCCTGACATCATGCTGGAGAAGATTCCACTTCTGTAGTCTTGAGCCTAGAAGTTCTGCCTTATCCTTTGATAAATCAAGGTCTCGAATGAGATCACTTAATTCCGCTTGACTCAGTCTGTGCGGTTTATCATCTGTTTCCTTAAAATCAGGGTTGTGAGATGTGCTAGGCTGGCTGAGTTCTTCTGCACTATCTTCATTTTCCACTTCAAGTTCATAACTGTGGGGTGGGGTAGGTATTGGTAAACTATCTGAATGTGGAATTGGTCGAATAGCCGAAGGAATATTTGGGTATGGTTTTCATGGTATCTGTCACAAACATTAATTTTTCCCACTCACATTTGACCATTGGTAATGACAGAGCTAATACATAAGGGCCTTCCTACATGTGTCTACTATCAATAAAAAATAAAATTGGAGAGTCAACCACCCTACAGATTACACCAGGGCCTCTGAGGGCCTTCAATGTTTGGTCACTTAAGAGGTAATTCGTAATTTTGAATAGGGTCATTCCATATCAGATCACCCAACTCTAGTGTGGAATGACACCCACCAACTCAGATTTTCTTGAAACTTTTTTTTTTAACTGGACTACCCATCAAGTTACTGAACAACCTAAATTTTTTTCGCTGTAGGATACATAGTTTCAGAGATAAAAATTTCTAAAGTTTTGGAAAATTGTATGTAAGCGACAGTTTCGAGACACCACTTTTCAAAACTGTGTTATAGAAAAAAATTTGTAGCTCTATGTCTAACTTACATATCATCACGAAATTTTTTCCACATATGAATCAAAGTATGCAGATTTCAGGAAAAAAAAATGTTTCATAAATCCTCCGTAACTCTTGACACACATTAAAATTTAATGTTCGATTAAGAAACAAATATTTAAGTACAATTGCTTGGTTTTATTGAGTTGGTATTATTGTAGCTGGCATAGAAGATACCAAATCTATTATTTTTTAAATTGAACCTAAAAGAATGATCTACAAGATTGTGAAAGAAAAATGATGGTAATTTGATGGCTTATATAGCTGTTTCAACTATAAATTACATCTTATAATTTAACATAAACACAAACACATTGCATCACAATACAAGAGAAGTAACTTCACACTTTCAATATATTACAGAAACTTTAAAATTCTTATAGTAAATGACTACTAAATTTACAAACTGTTGTGAAATTAATAAAGTTTAGGCAAGAAAAGTTTTATGATTATAATTTTAAAAAGGCAAATTGGCCCTTTTCAATGAGAGGAGAAAAGTTGCAAATATAGACTGTTAGTTGCCAATTAAGAAAACTAACTTATAAAATAAAGTTTTTAAACTTACGGAATAATGCTTAAAAGAACTTTTCATTTGAACTGTCGTGACTTCTTGTATTGGTGTTGTATGAAATCAACTTCCTTTTCAGAGAAGTAGTACATTCTTACAGAACCCTTGGTGATGGGAGTACTAACAGAACAAATGATGTTGCAAAGAGGAACGTGACAGATGTCATTATGTGGAGGCCAGTGAAACGATGGTGCAGGGCCATAAGGGTGCATGCATTTCACTTTTACGTCACCTTCCTCTTCATGTTTTGAAAGAACTAAGCCGAAAAACCAGCAGGAGTCATAAATACATTCAATGTATGAGTTCGTTGATATATCTGTCATTTTGACTGTGTCAGGTAGCTGCTCTTCAGTAAAATAGAAAACAGTGCTGAATTCTTCATCAAAACTGATTCGCTTCGTTGCAATCGATCTTTTAGAAACAGGGATGAAATGGTGAAAGTTGCGTGTACCTGGAATTTTTTTTCTGTGGAGAGCCTTGCAATCAGTTGCTGACGTGTTTCTAACAGTGTCTATTTTTTAACCATCGAGAATTTTATGTTTTGGATTCGTTCCTTGCAGAAGTTGAACACTTTTTCAGCGGAGTCTATTACATCACTAGGAGATGCTTGAAGACTAGCTTTCGTAACCAGCCGCTTAACTGTAGCACCAATGCCGTCACAAGGTGATTTGCCATGACTAGTAGCAAAAAATGTCCATGAAGCAGTTAATGCAAAGTCGTGGCTGTGGTGGCAGAGGTTGAGAAAGTTTTTGCAGTTTTTTTACTGTGCAGCACACCCATCACTAAAGTAAAGTACATTTTTTTACTATTGGAAACATTTTCTTTATATACTGAGTGATTATTTTTTGCGTTTCATACACAAATGCTACATCATGCTCCAAATCATCAGACAAGATGCAGATACTTGAGGCGAGTAGGTCTTCTGATTGTTGGACACGTGTGTAAAGTACAACTGGGTGTAGTGAACAACTAGTATTTGTCCAGTGATACCCTTGTGCTGCATCTTGAATGATACACGTGTAGTTTTCACTAAAGTCTAGGAGAATTACAACTGTATCCAGTTCAAGTTCCGCTTTAAATTTCTTTAACAAATTTGCCTGGGCTTTAGTTATAAATGCATGGGGCACAAGTATCTGTAGTTTCTCAATTAAAGTTGTTACATATAATTCATCAAATGTCACTGTGAATTTCACCTGTTGTGTCCTCCTGTCTGTCGACACCTATGAGTAGTATATAATAGTTCCTCCGGGCACAGGCTTCAGGCTGAGGCGCCTGAGGTGCCGAGCCACATATCTGATACTGACATCACGGCGGCCATCTTGGATGAGCGTAACAGGACACAGCGTAACGGGACAAGTAGTACCGTGACCTTGACCCCGGCGGCCAATTTGGATCCGCCATTTTGGATCCGCCATATTGGATGACGTCATTTTGTTTTCTCGAACATTCCGGCATTTTGTTTTCCGCCATTAGGAATTATGACGTCTACGTTGAATTTTCGTTACGGTCGCCATCTTTAAAATCTTTATTTACTATCCGATTTTAACGAAAAAATCTAAAATTTAATAAAAAAATTCAATTAATGAAATTTTAATGAAAAATATATTAAAAAAAAACATTAACGACACGGAGATCGGAGTCCGCGGTTCAAACCCGGTGAGGGCATAAAAATAAAAATGGCGACCGATACTTCCCTCGTGGTGGCTGCTGGCAGACTGACCCTCACCACTTTGTTAATAGCATATATATCGTCACCAAGTATGACGTCATATCCGCCATCTTGAAATTTGGACACCATTTTGAAAATATTTATTTATTATCCGATTTTAATGAAAAAAATTCCAAAATTCATCAAAAAATTAACTTATTTGAATTATGTTTGATTAGATCGATTTACGTCCTTGGTTCGATTCCCGGCGAGAGTAAACAGTCGAACTTCCTCCATGAAAGCTACCTAGACTGACCTACAACCAACAATAACAAGGTATATATCATCAACTGGTATGACGTAATGTCCGCCACCTTCTCATCATCCGCTGGAGACCACCATCTTGTTTACGTCAGCTAGAGTGTGCTGATACCATGTTAGTATAATTTTCTGTTCACTATAACATTGTCCTCAACTGTTGGCATTGAACCTTGACCTTGAACTTTGACCTTGACCTTAAACTTTGACCTTGACCTTGAAATTTGACCTTGATATTGAAATTTGACCTTGACCTTAAACTTTGACCTTGACCTTGAACTTTGACCTTGACCTTAAACTTTGACCTTGACCTTGAACTTTGACCTTGACCTTGAAATTTGACCTTGACCTTGACATTTGACCTTGCCCTTGATATTTGACCTTGCCCTTGAAATTTGACATTGACCTTGATTTTTAACCTTGACCTTGACCTTGACCCTGACCTTGACGACCATCATGGATCCGACATTTTGCATTCAGTACATGCTACCAGGAGCTATCACATGCTAGTGGTCATTGCCACCATATTGTTTTTGTCTGCTGGAAGCCATCATCATTGTATCGTCGGCTAGAGTGCGCTGACGCCATGTTAGTTTAATTCTTACCCACTAGAGTGCAGTAATAATTTATTATTACTGTGACACCCACCATCTTTTCATTTCGACGCCATCTTGGAAATCTGTAATTTTAATGTTAGAGATGCGGGTAAATTTCCAAAATTATTAAATAAATTAGCAATAAATATACTGATTGATTCGATCGATTCATGTCCTTGGTTCGATCCCTGGATGATGCAAAACATTTAATTTTATATAAAAAATGATAATTTCAATAAACCATGATCAACATTCGTAAAGAGACTTTAAATCCTCTACTACCATCATCCTATCAGACATCAAGACCGTCATCTTGGAAATTCGTAATAATTAACCTAGAAATTCAGGAAAACGTTCAAAATTCATTTAATAAATTTGCAAACAATATACCGATTAATTAATTAGATCGACTAAGGTCCTTGGTACGTACCTGGAAGAAGCTAAAAAAAATCTTAAATTTTTGGTAAAAATGCCTCAAAAAATGACAGGTTCGAAAATAAAACACAAGTTCTTTTACAAACATAATATTTATTACATAATTACTAATCTACTACAGGATCACTTGCAAAAGCCAGCAATCTTATAATCATTTAGTCCTGCATAGAAGCGAAATGACTAATTCTTAGCTCCAATCGGTTTATACTAGACAGAGACCAACCAGAACCGTTACTGACATAGCCCTCCTCTTCTTGACAGAGTTTCTGGGCACTATGTTTAACAGTTTGCTTCTTATCGTCAGAACTGTAAATTGTAACAGCCGATGTCTTGAGAGAATTTCTTCTCTAGGTCCTCGGAATGGATACGATTTACCATATAAACAGTTCAGTCACAAGTTATAATTTAATTTCCGTACGTTGTTGTCAAATTTTGCAGATTTCAGAAAAAAATGTTTCATAAATCCTGCGTAACTCTTGACACACATTAAAATTTAATGTTCGATTAAGAAACAAATTTTTAAGTACAATTGCTTGGTTTTATTGAGTTGGTATTATTGTAGCTGGCATAGAAGATACCAATTCTATTTTTTTTTTAATTGAACCTTAAATAATGATCTACAAGATTGTGAATGAAAAATTATGGTAATTTGATGGCTTATATAGTTGTTTTCACCTTAATTTATAATTTAACTTGTTCATTACAAAATTGAAAATACCTATTTTGAATTATTCATAGTTAATTATAAAATTGTTTTAATGTTTTAAGTTAAACATTTTTATCTGAAAGGAAGGCTATGTGTCCTGAGAAGGGAGATATTGGGGGATATAGTCTATTCCATGTAATGTTTCCTGATTGTGACATTTCTCTTCTGATAAAGAAGCCTAGGACAGTTCCATTGTGTTGATCTTTAATCCCTACCAGCTTCCTTGAAAAACCAGGCCTTTACAAACCTGTTTACAGACAATTTTCTCAGAAGAGAAATGTCAAAATCTAGAAATCGTAAGTGGAATAAACTATAGTGTATATGTAGATGAAAACAGCTGACATAGGGTTCAGCAATCTGAATGCAGCAGATGACTTAGCATGGCAGATACTGGCATGAGTCATATCCCACTATCTAAAGAAAATGAGCTGATTCTTTATGACCCTATTTCTTCTAGATAAAGGGTTAAGCTGGAGTGGCAAGCCATTGCTCAGTTGTTTGCTAACTATTGTTGAGTGAAGGTGCTGCACATTGCTGTGTTAAAATGTTTCAAGTTTATTAAAAAAAAAGTGTTTTGATCCTTTTAAGTGCCATAAGAAAAAATTACAAAATCATTAAGGACTGTGACATCTGAATTTTCAGAAAAAATCAATCAAATTCCAATGCTTGTGAAATCAGTTTCTGGGCAAAAAATATGTAATGCATGTAGACACAGAGTACAGAAACATCCATATTTTAAAAATGAATATGACCAAGAGGTGGATTCAGATAGTGACAGTAATCACAGTATTAGAAATTTACAAACATCAATTTCAAAAGAGGAGACATTAGAAACCATTAATACATCATTGGCAGAATTAGGAGAGTCTCTATTGAAACTTCATTCCATTTCATCACACAGAAAACCTGCATACGCAAAAAGATAGGTTGAGTCAGCATATTTCACTTTAAAAAGTAAAGTTAGCAGAGTTATGGGAACATAATTGTCTCCATCTGTTAAGGACATCAAAAAACTGCCAAAAGATATAGAACAAAAAGTGAATGATATGGATGTGCTTGTAGGTTTACTTAAAGCAAAACTAGGAACTCCTATCACGTGGCGAGAAAAGATACATATTTTAACGCTTGCTACTGCTTCATGGAGCAAGAAAAAAGTCATGGAACAGTTCCATGTGAGTGAGTATGCTTTTCGTCAAGCAAGAAACCTTCTGAAAGATAAAGGACTTATGGCTTTACCCGAGCCAAGAAAAGGAAAAACACTAGATAAACACACACTTGAAACTGTGACAAACTTTTACCAAAGTGACGAATATTCGTGTATCATGCCAGGCAAAAAGTACACTGTTAGTATGTCGAAAAATGTACATTCACAAAAGCGATTAATACTTATAAATTTAAGCGAACTGTATTCTGCTTTCAAATTTGAATATCCCAACATTAAAGTTGGTATTTCGATATTCTGCATGTTGCGCCCAAAATTGTGTGATTTAGCAGGGTCTTCTGACACATTCTGTTTGTGTTTGCACAATCCATCAAAATGTAATTCTTCTGCTTCATGCTTGTCATATAGAAGATACATACCAGGATTTTATTTGTTATTTAGTGTGTTCTAAAGATAACAGAGACTGCATGCTACGACACTGCTCTCAATGCCATTCAAATGAAAACTGTTGCTTACATACAATTTTACAAAACTTTGGAAATTTTTATCTCGGAAACTATGTATCCTACAGCGAAAAAACTTAGGTTGTTCAGTAACTTGATGGGTGGTCCAGTTAAAAAAAGTTTCAAGAAAATCTGAGTTGATGGGTGTCATAGCCTGGGTGAAGTGATATGGATTGACCCAATAATTACTTATAATATACATTTAAAATTTTGATGCGAGGCTTTTTCTACACAAAACTAATGGCCCAATTTTAAAAGAGTAAGCTGGTAAAATAGAAACAACCTAAGTGTTTCATTTGAGAGATTTTTTTTAATGTAGTAATTGATCTGTACTATTTTCCTTTTAAGTTTTCCTTGTTATTATGTTTTGCACATGTCTTTATTTAATAAAGACACAACTCTTAACATTCTAGGTTCCCTTTCACAAACATGAATACAGTTCAACCATCACATACATAATGCCAACCAGACAACACAACTATCTTAACCCAGATAGTGCCAACCTTGTCATACAAAATATCTTAACCTAAATACATAACATATCTTTCCCTTTAACTTAGTACACTACAAAATCATTTAGTCTGTTTGGTAATCGTGTTACTCTCTTTGAAGTTCTCAGTGTCTCATTATCTTGTTGCCGACGACAGCCATTTCCCATCCTGGATGCCAACATGTCTTCGGATTCTTCTCCTATAGATGGTGTCGGCACTCGAGATGGTAGTGCTGAAGGACACTCTGTGAAACCTCTGAAAGGTTCCCAGTCTTGAGCCTCAGGAGGTGGTGCTTGTTCTCGGGGTGATCTTGGTCTTGACTCTTTAGCTGAACAGCCAGGCTTCCAGTGTACCACTGCCACATCCTTATGCACTGCTTGCTTGCTTGCTATTATCCCCTTGTCTCTGGCCAGCTGAATTGACTGCGATGCTAGACGTCTCCCCTTTTGAATAACCCTCCGCAACTTGTGGCCATGTTCTTCGAAGTAACTGATCAGTGTGACGCCTATATGATTGTCCACTACTACTTGACACTACATATGTCAAGGGCCCTTCCTTTGCCTTGATGACTCCCAACAACCATTTTTTTGCCCCACTGTGATTCCTGTACAGCACTGGATCTCCAATATCAAAACATCTCACAGTTTCAGGGATTTTCAAAGTTTGGCGATCCTCACAAGCCTTTGGGTGTATCTGTTCCAATGTTGTACGCAATGACTTACCTATCAGCAGTGGTGGATCCAGACTTTTGGTTTGGGAGGTGCTTGACCCAGTTGAGGCTAGGCTTTATCAAGGCAAACACTAAAACAATAGTGGACCCAGATGCTTTTGGAGGGGGCTTGAGCCCCTTAGCCCCCCCCCCTCTGGATCCGCTACTGCCTATCAGCAGCATTGATGGCATCTTGTTAGTCACTGTTCAGGGTATTGTCCGCAAAGAAAACAGCATACGAGCCAATCTTGTTTGCCAATCACCACTCAAGTTTCTTAAGTTTCCCTTTAATAGTTTGTACCATTCTTTCAGCCTGGACATTTGAGGCCATCAGTAGCACTCAGTTTATACAAATTCTTTTACAATTTTTGTTAAAATATGTTTAGGCATTTCCTTTTATCTGTGATCCCTAACTTTACTTTAATGGTTTTAGTATTTATTGAACCATTGAGTATTGTTTTTTTATCATTATTTTATGTTCTATATTCTGTACCCTTCAATCCATGCTCATTCAGGTGCCATCACTACATATCCTTTACTGCCTCTTCCTGTACAACCATTTCCCATCCTGGATGCCAACATGTCTTCGGATTCTTCTACCCCTTTAGATGGTGTCGGCGCTCGAGATGGTAGTGCTGAAGGACACTCTGTGAAACCTCTGAAAGGTTCCCAGTCTTGAGCCTCAGGAGGTGGTGCTTGTTCTCGGGGTGGTGATCTTGGTCTTGACTCTTTAGCTGAACAGCCAGGCTTCCAGTGTACCACTGCCACATCCTTATGCACTGCTTGCTTGCTTGCTATTATCCCCTTGTCTCTGGCCAGCTGAATTGACTGCGATGCTAGACGTCTCCCCTTTTGAATAACCCTCCGCAACTTGTGGCCATGCTCTTCGGAGTAACTGATCAGTGTGGCGCCTATATGATTGTCCACTACTACTTGACACTACATATGTCAAGGACCCTTCCTTTGCCTTGATGACTCCCAACAGCCATTTTTTTTTAGCCCCACTGAGATTCCTGTACAGCACTGGATCTCCAATATCAAAACATCTCACAGTTTCAGGGATTTTCAAAGTTTGGCGATCCTCCCAAGCCTTTGGGTGTATCTGTTCCAATGTTGTATTGAATGACCTACCCATCAGCAGCATTGATGGCGTCTTGTTAGTCACTGTACAGGGTGTTGTCCGCCAAGAAAACAGCATACGAGCCAATCTTGTTTGCCAATCACCACTCGAAAGTTTCTTAAGTTTCCCTTTAATAGTTTGTACCATTCTTTCAGCCTGGCCGTTTGTAGATGGGTGAAAAGGTGTTGTTTGTATTAGTCGAATCCCATTCTTTGTCAGAAAAGTTCTCATTTCCGCCGACACAAAAGCTGTTCCATTGTCACTCACTATACTATGTGGTAGGTCATGCGAGCTGATTATTTCTCTAAGTTCTCTGATGACTGATGCAGAGGTCATAGACTGCACTCTCCTGACTTCTGGCCACCTGGAATATGCATCAACAACTATCAGGAACACTTGCCCTTGAAATGGGCCAAAAAAATATATGTGTATTCTTTGCCACGGTTTTGTTTCTGCAATCCAAGAAACGTCTTTCACTTTTGGGAGGTTTGCTCGTTGCTGCTGACATTCCACACATTGTCCAACAATTGCTTCAATGTCGGTGACCATCTTAGGCCACCACATGTGGCTGCGGGCTAACGCCTTGGACCTGACAACTCCATCATGTGCTGCATGCAGTACCTGTAACAAATGTGACCTTAAAGATGGTGGAATAATCACACGGTTCCTCCACAAGATGCAACCCTTGTAGACAGACAATTATTCTTTACGACGAACATGTGGACGAAGATTTTCTGCAAAATCTCCCTCTGGCCAACCCATACAAATGTTTCGTTTAACTTGAGCCAGTGTCTGATCCTCTTCTGTATCTTTTGCTATTTTGTCTGCTCTTACTGGTAAGTCTGAAATTTCTTCCAACATCAACACATCACCCACTACTGGAATTTTAAACATCTCTGACTGCATAGGCAACCGGCTCAATGCATCAGCATGGCCAATCTTGGTCCCTGCCTTGTGAACTAGCTGGTAGTCGTACATGGCTAGCCACATTCTCCAACGCAACAGCCGGGGAGACAGTATGTCTGGTGTTTGCTTAGTGGGATCCAATAGGCGCAGTAAGGGCTTATGGTCGCTCACAATAATAAATGGTCTTCCTGTCACATATTGGCGGAATTTTGTGACTCCAAACATAATAGCTAGTGCTTCTTTATCCAGTTGTGAGTAGTTTCTTTCCTGCTTATGCAAGGTTCGTGATCCAAAAGCAATAGGTGCCTCACACCCATCTTCCATTACATTGGCCAATACTGCGCCCACTCCATATTCCGAAGCATCACGGGTGAGAATGAGACGCTTTTGTGGATCATAGTGTGTCAGCACCACATCCGACTGCAACAGTTCTTTCGCTTTGCCAAACGCCTCACTATGTTCGTGTGTCCATTCCCAAATGGTCCCATCATCCAATAAGTGGTGAAGGGGTTCTAGTACAGAAGCTTTATTCTTCAGGAACCTCTCATAAAAGTTCAAAAGACCCAGAAATGACTGAAGCTCTTTATGGGATGTCGGTTCTGGAGCCTTGTGGATTGCTTCGATCTTCTCCTGTGTTGGATGCACACCTTCTGCATCAATTCTGTACCCCAAAAACACAACACTGTGAACAGCAAACCTGCATTAAGACTTTTTCGGCCGCAGTCCTGCCCTATCTATCCTTCCCAAGACCTCATGTACCCGCTGCCAGTGTTCCTATGCATTTCTTCCAGTAACTAAAATATCATCTAACAATACCACTACCCCAGCTATCCCAGCCAACATCATCTCCATTTGTCGCTGAAAAATTGCTGGACCACTACTAACACCGAACGGTAGTCGCTTCACCTTAAACAGCCCCTTCATTGTATTTACTGTCAGCACCTCAGAGGTTGCCTTATCAACTGAAAGCTGCAGATATGCGTTCTCTAGGTCTAATCTTGTAAATATAGTCCCACCCGTTAGGTTAGCAAATGCTTCATTTATTGTGGGAAGCAGATAAACACTAGTTTTGCAAACATTATTCACAGTAAATTTTTAGTCCCAACAGATGCGTACTGATCCATCTGCTTTACGGATTGGTACAATGGGAGTGGCCCATACAGAATGTGTAACAGGTTCATAAACCCCTCTTTCCACTAACCTGTCAATTTCTTCACCCACTCTGTCTACCAACGCGAAGACCACCACACGAATTTTCTTGAATATCGGCTTTACATCTGGCTGTAACTCTATAGTCACTGGAGGGCCTACATAGTGGCCTAACTCTGCATTATCAAAAACTCCTGGATTTTGATTTAACATTTTACATACCTCATCTTGTGTGACTGCATGAATACCTAGTGGCTCAAACCAGTTTCTCCCTAACAAACTTGGTCCTCGTCCCTCAGCAACCCCAGCAGTGGCAGTTTGGCTTCAGTATTACTAGTCTTGACCTCTGCTTCTAATGACCCTAATACTCTCAGCCTCTCTTTTGACCACGTCTGTAGCACCAGTTTAGTCTCATTTAACTGCGGGTTCTCAGGCCACAACTGCTTGAATGTATCCCAAATAATGATAGTGTGGCCTGCACCTGACTAAATTTCCATCATATGAATTTTACCATTTAACTTGAGCTCCATTAGCATTGGCGGTTTTTGCTGCGCATTAGCTGTGGTCGTATACAGACTATAAATCGGTGACTTTTCCGACTCTAGCTCCACCTGATCAGACATTTTGTAAGTTTTACTTGTACCTTCTCGAACAGGTTTACTTGTGCCACTACAGTAATGCCATCCTTGCCTGTATTTCTTTGTTTTCGTAAGTCCCTTCTTTTTCGCAATGCAAGCCCGTTCCAAATGACCTTGCTTAGAACAAAAGTTACAAATGGTGCGGCAGTGCCAACACTGTTCTGGAGAGTAATCACTGTTACATCTCCAGCAAATCCTTTCCTCTGGTGACTTTTTTCTTGCCCCTTACACTTTGTCCAACTGGTGCACCGTCTTGGTTCCACTCACCGTCACTTTATGCAATGTTTCCGAGACTTCTTCCATACTACCCCTTATATCAGACACATTACGCCCAGTCATTTCTGCTGCAATTGCCATATTCATCGCATCATTAAAAGTTAATTTAGATTTGGCAAGGAGGGCATGCTGCAGCATCTTATCCCGTACACCACACACAAGGCGATCCAGTAACATCCTCTCGAGATCTGGGAAATTACAATGTACAGATAATCGCCGCAGCTCTGCCACATACTGCGAGATAGACTCGCCGTCCCCTTGATCCCTTCAATGAAACTTGAATGTCTCGACAATTTCACTAGGTTTCGGCTCAAAATGGTTCGTCATCAGGGCAAGCACGTCGGCGATCGCTACTTCCAGAGTTGATTTCGGCGCTATTAACGAAGTCACTAAATCGTACACTTCGGTGCCACATACTGTAAAAGAAATCGCTCGTTTCTCCTTATCCTTCGTTATGTGGTTAGCCACAAAAATAACTGTAGGCGCTCTGAATATATTCGCCACGTGTCTCGTCCCGGAATGAATTCACCAAAGGATTGAAAAAGCGCCATGTTTTCGATCATCCCTTAACCACACAATCGTCGTTTACACACACTGCAAGCATCGCGTCTGTACCGGTTTACCTCGTCGCCATTATTATGTTCTGCACATGTCTTTATTTATTAAAGACACAACTCTTTACATTGTAGGTTCCCTTTCACAAACATGGCTACAGTTCAACCGTCACATACATAATGCCAACCAGACAACACAACTATCTTAACCCAGACAGTGCCAAACTTGTCATACAAAATATCTTAACCTAAATACATAACACTTGTTAATAAGTTTTTATCATCCAGTCCCTTAAAAAATGACTTAACAGGGTTTTACCATACTGATTTTAAAAAAATTCACAAAAACCTTATCAATTTCATGAAAAACATGAATTTTTTAAAATCTGTGTTCCCAAATTAGTGAATAAATGAGCTCATATTTACATACTTAAACACTAGTTATTAGTAACTTTTGGTTGTGAATAGCAACCAGGTAAACTGTATTATAGTTCAGCAATATTACAAACATCATTTCTGCTAATTTCAACTGATATCCAAAATCATTATTTTCCAATTTTGATTTTTTGTTTTTGAGTCACATCTGTTTTTCATAAGATGTGTACGTACAATAAGTAAGCTCCTGCTGTGTCATTGTGACTCTTGATTTATTAACAATGACATTCACTTCTTTTAATGACCATTGTAATGGTGTGTGTGTGTGTTTGTGGATTTGTAGTCCATGGTTGTTGATGTTTATTTTTACCCCCTCTACTGGTATGTGTGATGAAATAAATACAAATAATATTTTATTTTTAAGTTTGAAATGTCACAAATATGCAGTGTTCTGAATTGTTCAAACAATTTTTCTTTACTGTTTAGCGAGAACTAAGAGGAAAAAAACTTTGAAAACTTGTTGCATGTTTAAAACAGCGCTCAAGCCAGCCCCACACGATACACATTTCCTTAGCAGTTTTCATACCTATTCTGTGTTAGCGCGCTTGCTCTCATGTAGGTAACATTTCAGCACCCTTCCAAGGGGTCTGACTTTGGGTATAAAAGTTTTCATACCCAAAGTCTTAGCCAAAACCGTAATAGAACGTGTTCTATATTTTTACTACACCCACGAGTGGAAGTCGTCAAGATGGCGGACCCATGTGTAGCAATATAAAACCTTATATAGTCCTTTCTGTAAACATTAAGAAACGTAAGAAACGTAATGGTATGCCAAATGAAACTTTAAGATGGTAAAACTACCCTGGAATATTATTTGGTAAACTAAAATAATACCTAATAGAAAGAAGTAAGTACAAGTTTAAAATAGGTAATGAAAATGCATTACAATGATAATAAGTATCGGTATCCAGCTCAAAACATTTAAGTCTCTGTAGTGTAGTTGTATAGCACACGGTTATGGTGATTGAAGGGTAATTTTTGATGTGGTTCAAAACCTCATCACTGCAAAAACATTTCTTTTTTCACTCTTTTTAAATAACAGATTACTGGATTATACATACTGTTTTTTAAGCAAATATGTATTTATACATTTTTATCTTATTGCTATAGTATCATTAAATACAAAGCTCAGTCAATTTGTTTTAATATTTCATACTAGGTAGATTTATTTTTACTTAAAATTAATTCCCTAATTAAAACTTCAACATTTATTAGGAAACAAATGTCCATAAATTATTAATAAATAAACATAGAAACCCACTTCTTGTTACTCTAAATGAAATTGTGAGATGCTTGTCCTTCACTCTAGATTTAAGTTTTTTATGTGAACTATCGGGGCTTCTTTGTCTCAATGGGTTACAAAAATTGTCATTTACAATTTCTCAAAGTAAGAAGTAAATTAGTTAGTAATCAAATAACTTTATAAAATATGTGAATTGGTAGAATTTTTTTTACTATTACAATGAAATTAGCACAATAAAACTGTGAATTAACTAGATATACTGTCTGCATGCAATATTATAAATACGTATATCAAAAATAAACTAAATTAAAGCAAATCCAATTTTCCTTGTAACCTATAAATCTTATATTACTATATTTTGAAACTATTCTACCAATAAAAAATACAATCTCATTAATTCCAAAATTGCTCTGGTTTTGATTTTAAATACTAAACCAACTTTGCTATTTTTTTTTTTAGCAAATGAACTATAGAAGATAAAATTTCAATAAATCATTCACCAAGTTACATAATTTTTAACATAAACTGCTACAATTTTCATATTTTTTTCAGTATTTTGTTAAATTGACAACAACATGTTTATCCTTCCCGATATGCTCGCTTTTGTCGGCAACTGCATTGGCTGGTTTTCTGTTGACAATCTAGGAATCGTGTATATGGAGGTAAGAATTAATTCTTCTCTTCTGCTATACATACTTTAATGCACATTTTTATACCAATGGATATAACAGAAGTAATAGCAGAAAATGTGCATCATGTGGGGTTTGCTTTATTGTTGGTATGTTTGATTATGAAGTCCCATTAAAACATCAAAAAAGGGTATTTAGCGTATTGGTCCGAAAATAGGCCGACCCCTTCTACAGCTCACACAAAATCAGGGAAAAATAAATTTTAACTAACTAAAATGATTATCAGCAGCAATTACCACAGTAGCACTTCAACTAAGTTAGTATTTATTGAACTGACAAAATGGGTTATTCTTACTTACCAAAATATTTGAGAGTTCTTATTTACATAGGCATAGGTTGTGTTTCCGTTTATCTTCACATTCTTTTGTAGTGGTGCCAACATTTTATACTCTCCGTTCACTTTTACCTGAATTTTGGAATAAACAAAGCCTCTTGAAAACAAACATTTTCATTGGCTGCCGGCTGCCGCGCACATTATTCATGCGCAAGAAATAGTCCCTTGGTTACGTACCATTTGTAAGTATTTTTACACTGCCTTTTTTATAACACTTGTTGTTATATAGCATTATAGCGTTTCACCATTAATATCCAATACAGTTTAATGTGTCAGCAAGTATTTACTTACAATTATGTTAGCAGACGCCGTGTGTACAGTGTACAGTTGATGCCCGGCGCAAAAGTTGTATTTCGGATTCGCGCGCGCACGGTTTGTTATGGCCGACGCCGGACCGAGTTTTGTAAAGCACAGAACGGGAAAGCCTTTGAAAAGTGCACAGAAAACTATTGTGTTGAATGTTTTTAAAACATTTTCAGACAAATATCCGGATTGTCGTGTGAACGATATCGCGAGTTAAACTGCGGAATTTACGGGTGTTTCGAAGAGCAGTGTGCTTCGTGCAAGGAAAGAATTACATGACACTAGGACATAAACATCTCCAGGGAATAAAAGGAAACGTGAGTATACTGTTATCAAAACTTGTGATGATTTTGTGAATACGGCTATTAATCGTAAAGTGCATAGTTTTTTCTTCGCAAATGAACCACCTACGCTGAACAAAGTGCTACGGTGCTTCCTGTTATATTACTTCTCCGTTATTTTATTAGCACCGACTGTACTGAAGTGTGTGTGTTGCAACTAGTGCTTGGCGCGCAAGACTAATTCAGCCTATCACTTGCTGACGCGGTGCAGTGATACGACGGTGTTTGTGTATTTAAAAACTCAGCTAAGAGTGAACGAAGAATACGGTAAATAACCTTACGGCAAAATTGCGATTTTTACTAATTGTTTATTGTACAGGTAAATACCACATTTTACAAGCAAATAAAATTACAGCAGCCTGTTAAATATTAACTTAAAATATGATACATTATTGGGGTTAAGTGTGTTTACTAAATTTCTAAGTTGGAAAAATTACTAATTCCACATAAGTATGGCGTAATTTTAGGTCAATTAATTGTATATCTGATAACATTTTTATGCCATAAGTGATTCTCCTTGAAATGTATGTTTTTAATTATACTATATTTTGGCTAGTGCCCCATTATAGGCCGACTCTAGATTTCAAGGTTGATAAAACTGGCAAAAAAGGTCGGCTATTTTCGGACCAATACGGTATATCGCAAAATAAGAGTTAACCATAAACGTTGGTATAAGAAAAACTCACGGCAATGCCAAATATTTGTATGCAAACAAATATTGAAATATTCATTGTTACGAAATGTTAGAATTCAAAGTTTAATCCAATACGAATAATAAACTATTCATATTGAAGCAGTTGCTCCGTTTTCCGGCACCGTACAGCATTCCTTCCCCTCCTTTTTCCTCCCCTCTCCTCCTTTCCCCACCCTATCCAACTTCCCCTTCCTATCCTCCTCTTCCCCTCTTCCCCACCGCCTCACCAGCGCTCTCTGTCGAGTGTTTTACCAGGCCTATATATTCTCCGGCTCCTAGCGTATCTGGACTCGAAGGATGTCACTGCTGCGGTGGCGCTGCGTTCTGGTATGTACTAGACTGTGAAACTTAGCATCTGTATTTAAGAGTGCGTGATACATGTGGTTCCGAGCAGCAAAATCGACGTTTGCGGCGGAGCAGATTCTGCAAATACCATGACATAAATTGGATTTTGGCAAAATATTATTTAAAGAGTAAGGATAGATCTTAAAAATGTTATTACTCGAAATTTCGGTATGCGTCTTATTTTATTAACTAATTATTCATAAAAATGGTGAAGTTTAGTAGTCGAATGCTAGTATAATTTGATTTGAAATGGGAAACAAAATAATAATATTTCACAACACACATATGTGTGCAAGAGTTAGAAACAACAGGATGCATTTAGAAGCAATACCAGCTGAAAAATCTTTTCTGCTGTAACCTTTGTAATCGGTGGATGAGGAACGATTTTTACATATCTTAGTTCACGCGTCCACACACATATGTCGGGCACTCCACACGCAGAGGTTCATTGCAGTAACACATCACAGATGTCGCACATGTCGGAGGTCGTCACTACTTGTTTTGTTGTTTCGCGCTACCACGAAGCCACGTTTTTAAATTGAAATAGGTGTAGAGGTGTAAAAGTAACGAAAAAAAAGCGTACCCGTATGTATTCGTTACTATAACAATAAGTAGTATTCGTTACTATCGTATCGTTACGTTACTCGTTACATCTGATACCGCATAACATGCTATGTTATATTACAGCAACGAATCGAGTCGTATTGCGTACGCATACTAAATGATGTCGCGTAAATAATAATAAATCGAATATAAACAATTAACAATATTTGATAATTAACAGCTTTTGTTAACCAAGAAACAATTAAATCTCATTACAGCGGCTTTATTATAATATCTCTTTTAAGATAAGAAAAAAACGTGAAAATACGTGATAATAAAAAACAAACATATATATTTATAATTTGTAAATAATACTTTCTTACGTTGTTTCTGTTCCAATCTCAAACTTTGTCTACACACAATACCTTTAATAAACAGTAAAAAACTTGGACGACGAATTTCCAAATTATACTTTACTTAATAAACAAACATCGTTCTTAGTAATGTACGTTTTTTAATTCACCGAATAAGCGAGCGCATGTCTAAAACTGACGCCGCCATCGGTGCTCCCTCTGAGAGCACAGGCCGTTATGTGTCCTCAACACCTGAACCAGTGTCAGTGCGCCGAACACGCCCGCGCGTGTAGCTTAGTGCAGTGCCTCGAACGGCGTGACGTCAGTCATGGCCGGCTAGGTGTACAAAGCGCCCGGCCGGGTGTGGCAACGCGCATATGTAATCCAGTGCATATGTAATTCAATTATCAAACAGAAACTAAAACTTTTAATAAGTATAATAATTGCTTTTAATTAACTAATGACTTTATAAATTATTTCCGTTCACAAAACTGGCCGGGATCGTCTTCCCGCGCTCCGTCTTTTTCCCGCGGGTTTTCCTCACCTCCCTGGCCGGGAGCCAGTCGCCATCCAGCACTCGCCAGGGCCGGCAGCCCCGCGCACGAGGAGTATACAACTTTCGCGCCAGTTTCCACGTGTAACTTCAATAGGTAATTATTTCTGAATCATAATTCTACAGCTCCCCGGTCGGCCCCTTACCGGCCGTACGAAATGCCGTGCGGTCCTTAGTTAAAGTGTGCGACCCGACTACGGGTCTTTTAACGTACTACGTAATTGTTGTGTTTCAAGGCAGCCCGCCGCGGTGCCTGCGCTTTACGCCATAAGATCTCCCCACAGAGAGTTAGTACTTTGCCCACGCAGGGCGGCATTGCGCCAAACGCGTATCTCAATTTACGAACGCATCAACCCCTGGGACGTGCAACGGACGCGGACGAGAGACCACGCGCGAGAACCAGTCTCGTGTCACGTAACTATCAGGAGTAAAGGAGCCGAATCCATCCCGAGCCCAGGATGCGCTCATAATGACTTTAGTGTTAATTGCCGTGTTAATATTAGTGTGTGCCATCATCATTACGCCCAAGTATAATCCAGTGTTATTTGTAAACTCTCGCAGTCATTAGCATATTCACGTATTAAGTGTTTTACGGACTGTCACGTGCCAGGCACCAGTCTTGCCGCGTCACGATCCGCCGTCACCATAACTCGGGTTAGCCTGCACCCCTCGCTGGAGTAGTCTTCGGAGTACCGTGAGACGTTAATCAGTGCCGCCATTCGAGGGCCGTGTGGGCGGAGTGAAGGTTGACGACGATACGGCCAGTCGCGTGAAAGTGCCTTGTGCGACTAGAAGTTCTGTAACGTGTGTTGCCGTAATAAAATAATCAAGTTCACGTGTGTATTTTTACTAATACGGCGTCCTGGGAGGCCATAACAGCCCGGGGGGCCCTTTGCCGACGCGCCCCTGCCTGCAGCCACGAGGCAAAGAACCCCGCCCTTGAGACTAAGTTTCCTTTCTAACATTCTAATTAGCTTAATTTCAGGACAGGCAGCGGGGACGGCGTCAAAACATACGAAAAATGCGAGTAACGAAATGCATATGTGTGTAACGGCTGAAAAAACATCGAAAAATCACCAGAGAGAAGGGGGTTAAAAAAATGGCAAAAAAAAAAAAATCACGTGATTAAAGTACGACCCCTTATACCTCTCCCGACTAATATCTGGCCAGATTATACTGATTCAGGACTAACTAACTGGCTGCGTGCGCATCGCACTGTACCATTCTTTCTGTTCTGGTGAGCTGTTGGCAGCAGTAATTGTTCCACCAAGGTAACAATATAAAATATGTGTAGAAATTATTAACATGACAACATACTTACATAATGAACCTGTAGTCACGTGTTATGAAAGTAAGCAAATGCTTGTGTTGTATGCAGGGGCGTAGTCAGGGGGGGGGGGGGGTTTAGGAGTTCAACCCCTCCCCCCGTAGCACCAAATCTTTAATTAACTTATTTCTTATTCATCACTCAAACAAATTTCATATTAAAAATTAATAAAATTTTTACCAATACAATATTTAAATTTAAGTACCGAAAACTACTAAAATAGCACTCTTTTACACCTTCAAATCCAAATTTTCCCGGGGGAGGACCCCCGGACCACCACGCTTTAATACGGGGGGGGGGGGGGGGGCGGCATGCTTCTTAACACCCCCATACACAAATCCTGGCTACGCCACTGGTTGTATGGCTTGTGTCATAGGGCCAACATAATTTTTGTTAAAAATTAGCATTGGCCTTTTTACAACTAAGTCATACAACTTCCTTATCTTGCGTATTGACGACTGTACCGCTCATGCCGTATTTTCAGAACGCAATATGCTTGGACAGCGGAACTTTTTTGTTATATTTTTTTGTAAACATAATCAGTCACTTGAGGATTTTTCATTTTGCAAAGCCATCAACGCACTTCTCTGCAACAACCCACGCCTCGCCCGGCCTGTGTCGTCTGTGTCCTCAGCATTGTTGGAATATGCGATAGCTAGGGCTGTCCGAACCTGCAATTTTCAAGTTCGAACTGAACTCGAACAATAACATTGAGTGTGAAAGGCGCATAATTTCCTCATTCCACGCATTGTCAGACTGTAACGCACAGCAGAGACTGTAGCATCCGAGACCGGCCGCAGCGCGGGAAGGTAGCGCGGGAGAGGGCGGGCAGACAGTCCGCGGCGCCGGGCTGGTGGGCGGGCCAGTGCGCATTCCACGTTCACACGCTGCGGCCGGAGGTTTTTTTCCTCGTTACAGTAATAGTCGTTAATATTTAATGATATTTTGTTTATTACGACAAAATACACACAAGTAATACCAAATATATTTAGTTGGACAAGTTAAAGATATAAAATGGTGAAAAGGGGGGGGGGGGGGCAAATGTGCCAGCCCCGATTTTACAAAGGCAGCTATTTTACGAATGCCATCCTTGGAACCGTGAGCCAAGGGCGCCCATACCCATGGGCAGGGTAGGGCCATGGCCCCCCTCCCCCAGCTTTCAGGAAGAGGAAAAAAGTATGGATTTTTGAGGATTTTTGGCAAATTGTGAGTAATTTTTGAAAATTTTTGTCAATTTTTGAAGGTCTGCCCCCCCTTACAATCTATCATATAGTCTGCCCCCCCCCCCCTTGCAAACTGCCATATGGGCGCCCTTGCCGTGATCATACGTAAAATCGTGGTTCTAGTATTATTAAAATGTGGAAACTAACAAGTTCTAGTGTTGTCACAAAAAACGAACTCGAACCCAAATTTATTGACACGAACTTAAACCGAACTATTTCAAAGTTCGGTTCGAGTTCGAAATTTCGAACGTTCGCACAGCCTTATGCAATACAGTAGAGCACTCCTCAACCGGAATCATTGGGGGGAGGTCTATTCCGTTTATGGGAAAATTCCGGGTAAGGGGAGTTGCGGTAGGGAGGCAAATAAAAAGGCCTTTACATGCTGCACATATTAACTTATATGTATAGCCAAAGTTCTACTGTAAATATTTTCCACAGTTATAAAACCATACAATAAAAAATATGTACATCTACAAGTACTGTTTTCAAAACATACCGGGTCGTAAAACTCCGGGCTGGTTGAATAACCTTCATTCTAGCAAGCTGGCAAGCGGGTTTTTCTTATCTCTGTGGGTGGGTGCGTGCGTGAGCGAAGAGGAGGATGAAGAGGGTTCGGGGGAGGTATAACTACAGCTGCAGTGTTGTGTTACTTCTGTGTTGACGTGCTAGTGATTTACACTTCCTGGAGAGTGTATAGTCACTGCCACGCACAGTTTACATTTCACATACACAAGAATAACACTTCAAGCATCTTGTTTAAAAACACAGAGATAGAAAATACATATAAATGTAGACTGTTTAACCATATATTAAAGTATAAATATTTACATAATACATATTTGTACACTAAATTATTGTCTACAAACTGAAAGCATCACACATTGGAAGTAAATGTTACTCGCTATCACGTGTGTCAATGTGTATAGTGGGAGTCGGTGTACAGACTCTCGGGCCGGCCGGAATTTTCCATTTACTTGACATAGTGAATCAATAAAACTACTTATAGGATAAACATCTTTATAGTAATTCACGTCCGACGCGAAAACCAGTGGTGTATTTACGCAATGTGCGGGAAAGACAGGCTATAATTAGCTCTCTGACAGACGTGCGCGCGCGCGCCTACATGTACAGTCAGGCAAAAGCAAAAACGCCTCGTTCCAGTGCGGAAATGTTTTGGAGATGTTTTGCAATGTTTTATTTTTTTTGGAAAATTAGTTTCGGATATCGGGAGTTCCGCTTGTGGGAATTACGGTTGAGGGGTGCTCTAACTGTACTACTCTTGAAACGTCACACGTGAATGGAAACTTATGAAATAAGCGTATCATAGCAATTATATATCGCGTCTATTAAAAACATGATTTCAGAGGATTTAAAAACGGCTATCCAGGACTCTTTTTGGTCATTACATATTTTCTATTGCTACATCTGGACACACATTAATGTTAATTGTTGCTGGCATCACATAACACAGTATAAACAAATACTAAACGTCCAAAATATATACGGCACAACTGCATTGCCAATTCACTATCTAGCACTAGCGGCCGGCCGAGGTCGAAGTGCGACCTGAAAGATAAGGTGTAACGCTGTAAGCAACTACCGCGTCTACCATGAAAGGCAAGTGAATGGGTGTTATGGGTTTGACGGAGGGGAAAAAGGAAAGGGAGGAGGGCATCGTGTTGTGAGGTTGTACGGGCCAGCAGATGTTTTCCTCAACTGTAGTTCCGGATAACTGGATGCCGGATACACGGGGGAGGAGTACAGTTTAATAGAATATTATAATTACATCGTAAAATGTTATTGGTCCCGAAATGTTTGTATCAGTACGTGGTGTAACATAGTTACACTTATTTGTAAGTGAGGAGTATTTCAAACTTTTGGGCACGGTAAACGAATCTTACGAGCTGCTATAGCTTCAATTATTTAATGTGTACTACTTTTGGTGGTGAAGCTTTTATGTGCTTTTGTTCTGTTTTGTGCGAGTACATTACATTAATCGTAATTTTCACCGCGACTGATACTGGAGAACATTGTAAAAAATCTCACGTGTCTAAAATTTTCATAAATACGCATGAACAGATGAATAGAAACAAATTGCAATGGCTACTAAGATATTATACCAGCTTTAACAATTAATCGTTAATTTGTGGTATCATATGTGGTTTTCTACTAAGACTATGCTTTAATTCAAAATAAATCTTGACGTACTTTATATAGTAAATTAAAAAAAAAACATATTGGTTGAAAATAACTTGAAAGTTTATGTATTTTATCGCTCAAAGACTTGTTGGAACCTACAGCTTCGAAGCAATTCGATACCCCGAATATCTTAATGAAATGCAAGAACCGTTACTAATACTTAGCTAACCAACATGGAGGATTTTGGGCTCTTTTGGCGAAAAACCCAGGCTGCCTAAAATGACTCATGCAAACTGAGTCAATAAAGGTGCTTCACCTACACCATTACAGACATCCTGCACTACACCAAGAGACCCTGACCCTTTGACCCCATAACACGTAACATTTTTGAAATATTGTATTTCCCCCAAATTTAATGTTACTGACAATATTTCATTTTCGTGACTTTTTATTAATAAATACACGACTATGTGACCATGAACTTTACTACATACCCAAATGAGCCGAAAATCCCCCCCCCCCCCCTTATATTCGCCCATGGACCTATCCTACTGTAAATTCATTTCATAATTATATTTTCTTAAAATATAGGTACTCCATAATCTTTTATCTTTTCTGCACACATTACTTATTATTTTGTGGTTGCGATTTGTAAAACTTCGATTCTTGCAAGGGCCGAACACGGAATGTCAACTTTCTAAAGTATTCTATATACATTTTTAAAGTTAGTAATGTATTATATATTATATGTGTAAACTTTCTACTGTATTCCATATATATATGTGTATGTATGTAAACTTTCTAATGTATTCTATATACAATGTGTATCTAAAAAATACTGACAAATTCTGGCAGAATATTCCTGGCGAAAATACAAGACCTGTGTACCATACTTTTCTCGTAAATGGATTCGGAGTTTGGAACCCCCAAAAATAAAATTTTCTTATTCTTGAATATCTTGCACTGCGTCTGATGATTTTGTAGAACACAAATTTTTCACCACTAGATACGTAGGTTGTAATGAACATCCTTCAATGAATATAACGGCATATAAAACAGCATTTCTGTTTTAGCACATTTTATCACCTGATAAGCTAATAATAAATTAAAAAAAACCGGGGCAGGCATTACAAAGCACGTTTGCAAGGTGTAAAGTTTCCTTTCTAAGGCCCGATTCACACCTAGGAGGCGACAGGCGGAGGCGCGGCGCAGGCGCGGCGGGAGGCACGCCGCGTCGACGCTTCTTCAGGTTATCAAATGAGTCAGTGTCCACTCAGGCGATGGGGTGGGGGCACACGCCACCCCGCTTCCGACGCGCCTCTTCCTCGCCGCTTGCATCAGTTTGGAGAAGCGTGCCTCTCCAAGGCCTCTCGAATATCTCACGTTCATTTTATTGCAGTATTCATATTTCTGTGATATGATAATGCGTGACGACCCAGCATTTAATTTTGCATTTTGTGAGTTGGTGGAGAAGTTGCAGAGGAGGACGCTCGTTTCGCGATGTGCCGGCTAGGCTGCGACAGGATTCTTCACGGAATAAAAGGAGCTCGTGAAAACGGACATCATCGCATTATCCTTGTTACCATCTACCATTCCTTTCACATACGCAAAGTTCCCTCCTGGTCCCTTACTTTCCGGTCCCGGCCACGTTGGCCTGAACTCACTTCCTCACCGACGAGAGCTACATGGGCAAATCAGGACAGTTCACCACAGGAAATTAGGGACCATAGGCCGAGGGACGTCATATAGCGCCCAAATAGTGTGGCCGTAAACGCACATGAATGCACGCATGCGCACGCGAACGCACGTAAGCGCACGCAGACAGGACGGAAGCAGGTGCGACAGCGTGGCGTGAGAGCGACGCGAACTCGAGACGTCTGCGCGAGATTACGCGGCGTTGGAAGGCGCGAACCCGAGACGTCGGCGAGAGATAATCGCGGCGCGGGAGCGGTGCGAACCCAAGATGCAGGCGACAGATAACGCGATGTGGGAGCGATGGAAACCCAATACATCGACGAGAGATATCACGGCGCGGGAACGTCGCGAATCGGAGACGTTTGGCGCGAGATAACGTGACGTGGGAGCGGTGTGAACCGGAGATGGCGGGCGGTGCCACAAGGATCGTTGGCGCGACAGATAACGCGACGTGGGAGCGCCACGAACCTGAGACGGCGATGCAGCAAGGAATTTCGGTGCAAGATTATGCCGCGGGAAGACGCAGACTGTATTACCGATCAGCCAGACACTCCCGATAAGCATGGACGACTTCCAGGAAGCGTACGAGACCTGGGCGGAAGCGGACTTTCCAGAGCCCGGCGAGAGCTGCGAGCACTTCGGAAATTATGAGTGTGGATTTTTCTTCGAATACCAAGCATATGGTATGACAATGTGCGGTGCAGATTCATGCCCCGGCGGGACATCTGATGGGCGGATCTGCGATACGTGCGGGAATATATGGCACAAGGAGTGTTCACATCTGGTCGCGCGAGAAGAGGAATGGAAGTGCGGCTTTACATGTGACCAGTGCCGAGCGAAGCTTTGTGTGGGTGATGCCCCAAGTGTCACGACCACGAGGATCAAGGGGTCACACTGGGCGGACGCCAACACACTGCGTGAGTCGACGATACTCCCGATGTCACAACAACCGACGCCGCCCCCAACGTCGCCGCCCCCAGCTGCCGTAGGGGCTCACGAGGGGCTGATGCGGTGCGAACCGGCTGTGATGCCACAACCGCTTGTCACGCACATCAACGAGGGCGTGCCACTACCGCCTGTCACGCACGTCAATGAGGGCGTGCCACAACCGCCTGTCACGCACGTCGACGAGGGCGTGCCACAACCGCCCGTCACACACGTCAATGAAGGCATGCCAGAACCGCTTGTCACGCACGTTGACGAGCACCTGCCACAATCGCCTGTCACGTACGTCGACAAGGGCGTGACACAACCGCTCGTCACACACGTCGACGAGGGGGGCACAACTGCCCGTCACGCACGTCGACGAGGACGTGCTACAACCACTCGCCACGCACGTCAAGGTCGTGCCACAACCACACGATACCAAGGGCGTGCCACGACCGCCGCCCCGCGGGCCACCTTGGAAGCGACACCGCCTGCTGCAGCGCGCGTTTCTGAAGGTGCCACGCCCCTTCCGCCCATCACGCGGGCCACCTTGGAAGCGATGCCGCCTGCTGCCGTGCGCGCCGCTGAAGGTGCCACACCCCTTCCGCCCACCACGTGGGCCACATTGGAAGCGACGCCGCCTGTCACGCACACCGCTGAAGGTGCCACGCCCCTTCCACCCGCCACGCGTGCCACCTCGGAAGCGACGCCCCCTGCTACCGCGTGTGTCGCAGAAGGTGCCACGCCCCCTTCGCCCGCCATGTGGGCCACCTTGGGAGCAGCACTGCTGCCTGAAGCTGAAGGGGCCGCGACGCTGCCGCCGCCGCCCACCTTGGCTGGCCCCATGGCGACAGGTATGGTCTGCACTGACACCACGAGGATGCCGGACTCACCAGGTTAGTGCTACAGTGCAACGGCCCAGTATATCACGTCCATGCGAGTAAATGAGAAGTTGACGGACATAATGGCCACGTCGGAGGGGGGACATTTGACGTCGACCCAAGTGCCGCCTCGGCTCCTTCAGGTCATTATGCCTCGTCAGTGTCCTCTCTTGCATTACTAGTGCAACCTAAGTGCAGTGCTACGAGCAGGGACGCACCCGCGTGCGCCCTGGAAAGTCAGAAACCGATCTTGTGTGTTGTAAATAATTTCTAATGTCCTTTCCTTTTTAATACTTTTCATTTCGGGATTTCTGTATATATTTTTAAGTGCTTATGCTGTGTCATATCATGTAGATCGGCAAGCCTGGCCCGCCACGCGAGCCGCGTCTTCCCCACCGGCCCATTTCCCCTTCCTCCCCTCCGCAGCCCGCGCGGGCGGGCAGCGGAGCGTCAGTCAGTTGCCAACTGGGAGTCGCACGGAGTGGACCTGCTTCGCTCCGCTCCGCGAGAGGTAGTACGGGGTCCGGGTCGCAGAGTGGATGAAACGTTCGTCTAACGACGTGGTCGTCCAGACTGTGACAGGATTCCTCGCCATAAGCCTCGTTTACAAGATCGTGTCTTCGTAACTCCGCAACTCATTCCGCTCGAGACGCACGCAGTGCACGTCTGGACCTTCCTACTTTTTTAACCTTTATATATCATTATAGAGTCGTCTACACATACCTCACGAGTCGCGAACGTGCTACGAAGCACCGCTGAACTTTTCGTAACTGGTACGATTCGCTACGGGACCGCATTCGCTGTTACGCCGGTTCTCATTTTGTCTCCAAGTGTTTGTTTCCGGCAGTCCAGGTCGCGGTAGAGAAGGACGCTCGTTTCGCGACGTGCCGGCCAGGCTGCGGCAGGATTCTTCACAGAATAAAAGGAGCTTGTGTAAACGGACATCATCGCATTATCCTTGTTACCATCTACCATTCCTTCCACATACGCAAAGTTCCCTCCTGGTCCCTTACTTTCCGGTCCCGGCCACGTTGGCCTGAACTCACTTCCTCACTGACGAGAGCTACATGGGTAAATCAGGACAGTTCACCACAGGAAATTAGGGACCATAGGCCGAGGGACGTATATATATGTATATGTATATATATTTAAATATATATATATATATTTATGTGGTAAAGTAAGGTTATTTTGCAGCACAGGTAATTTAGCAGCATTTTTTCCACTAGGCTAGAATTTTGTCTTTACTCGACAGGTAGCATAGGCTGTCCGCTTCGGAGCACACATCTGCTCGTTTCTTTCTAAACTACAGTTCGCTCCACAGAAATCGTGTAAACGTACGGTGGCGTTTCATATTGTGATGGAAGACCATTTTATACATCTTTTAATAATATTTTTTGGTAATTACATGCATGGAAGTAACAATGACTATACAATATACAGTTATAAGCGCCGAAAACATAGTTTTTTACCTTTCATTACAGAATTTTTTCCCCTTATTCTGATTGTGTTAGCAATCACGCCTTCTTTCTTAGCAATCTGAGACAAATTTTGAAGTAATGGTAGAATGTGCGGAAACAAGTATTATTTCCAGCTTTAATGAGCTATTTAGTTTTGTTTGATTATTACATTTGCATGTAAGGAGGTCTTTTTAATTTAGTTTTACAGTTATTAGATAAGTTTAGGACTATTGTCAAATTACCTACCCATATTTGAAGGTACCATGCGAACTTACCTGTCTATATTTACACAATTTGCATTTTCTTTGTTTTATGGAAACTGATTGTAAGTTATATAGAACATAAACACAGAGTTATGGTTTCACTTTACCCATGTTTCATTTACGAATTTAATAAAATATGATTCTTTTTTAGGTGCAGTTCTTTGTGTGATGTCTGTCAGCCAGATTATTTTCCGTAGCCCTATGTAAAGTGGAGCGAAAAATGTCTTCAAAAAGTCTAGTGATAAAAATTTGGCATACTACAGCAACTATGGCATATCTGAGTTACTCAGTGCTGCAAAAAAAGTGAAACATGAAAACTTAACTTTCTAAAAGGCTACTAAGATTTTGGTGTACCATATAATACACTGAAAAAGTTCATTAAAGATAATGAAGACTTAGATCATCCTCATGTGCTTAAACTGGGTCGGCCGTACGCACTACCTGCAGACATTGAACAGCGTGTGTTTTACTTCATTATTGAAATGCAAGAACTTGGATTTGGACTCACAGTGACACAAGTAAGAAAGCTCGCGTACGACCTCGCCGAGTCTGTGAATCGTCAACACTTGTTAAATCCTGCTAAAAAAAATTTCCAGCAAATGGTGGTGGTCAAAATTCAAATTTGTGCTTAAGGGTTCCTGAAAATCTGTCTGCATTTCGTGCTTTAATGTCAAACCCTGTCATTATTGATGACTATTTCAGTAAGTTAGATGCCATTTTGTGTAAATTAGGAATTAAAGATCAGCCTTTAAGAATCTGGAATGTAGATGAGACTGGACTTGCTTATGTGGTCAAACCAAATAAGGTTGTTTGTCAAGTAGGGAAGAAATATGTTTACAAGAGAACTTATGGGGAACGAGGTCAGATCCACCTATGATTATATTTAAGGGGGTGAGGTGGAATGATAGCTTGAAAAACAAGTCTGCCCAATTCTCTTGTCAGACTTTTCCCAAAGGGCTGGATAAACTCAGAACTGTTTCTTGAGTGGTTCCATTTTTTTATTAGTTCTATTTCTGATGCAAGACCAATTGTTCTGTTGATGGATTCCCACAGTGCTCATATCGGACCAGAGGTAATACAAGTTGCTAAAGACAACCAAGTTTATCTTATGACATTCCCTCCTCACACGAGTCATTTGCTACAGCCGCTTGATGTGGGTGTTTACAAGCCTTTGAAGAGCAAATTGTTAAAATAGCTCGATGAATTCACGCTTTTGCATCCCAATGACAAGCCAGATCGTTCTAACTTTCATGAGATTCTAGGCCCAGCATTTGTTGATAGTTTTTCTTCTTCAGATATTGTAAATGTTTTCAGGAAATCTGGAGCATGTCCTTTTAATGCTGACGCTGTTACAAGTGAGGCTTTAGCTCCAAGTAGACTGACAGATAATTTCCTCACACATGCGCCTTCAGTGGGAAATTCTACTAATTGTCCACATAAGGAAATGACTACAGATAGTCCAACAGAGTCACAAATCAGTAGACATGATGATTACCAATGCAGGCCTAGGACTATTTCAGAGGAAGAAGAAATTAATCGATTACTGAATGTGCCACATTTTCCAAAAATGAATAGGTCAGCAGAAGAAAGTCAATCTAAAAAAAAGAAAAGAAAGACTGTAGCGAAACACCTTATCAAAGAAAAGTCGGCTAAATGTGTCAACCCACCTGAGCCTCAGCCTGGATGTTCTGGACTTCAGAGTCGAACTAGCCGACCTAGCCATAATATCGAGAAGACACATCAGTTAATCACAGATGATTGGGATTGTGATGTGTGTTCTCAGTTCTTTTCAATGGGCTTTTCGAAGAAGACTGGCGCAAAATGGATTCAGTGTTCTTTCTGCAGACTACCATACCATGAAAATTGCCAGAAATGTCCTAACGACGAAGTAGTCTACATGTGCGACATTTGTGGTGGAAAATCTGACTTCGATGATTCTGATTAAAAATCAGCATGTTCAAGTAATTTCAGTATGTGTGAACAATTTTATTGTTGCGAAATTACCTTACCTGTGTTCCAAACTTACCTCCCTTATTGCAAACTTACCGTACTGCACAAGTGTTGACATTTTTCTTAATAATTAAAGAAATTGGGGTGAAAAGGCAGACATTTGTTATATGAGGTTTATTATATATGTTTGTTGTATGAACAAGTGTTTTTTGTATTTATCAAATTTATATTACAATGATAATTCATAATTTATCAGAATTACTGCAAAATTACCTTACTTTACCATATATATCTATACTAATATTATAAAGCTGAAGAGTTGGTTTGTTTGTTTGAATTATTGCGCTAATCTCAGGAAACACTGGTCCGATTTGAAAAATTCTTTCAGTGTTGGATAGTACATTATCGAGGAAGGCTATAGGCTATATTATATTATCAATAACATCAGGGATCCTTACTAAAAGTCCAATTTAGAATCAAATGCGTTGGAGGGGGTTAGATACAACATGCAGTACACGTACGAAGTGTGTGTTGACAATGCCGCAGGCCCTAGAAGTTTATTTCCTATTGCCTATTAACATTGTTGCCACGCACTAGATGCCTTATCATTCTTACTTTTCCCATACAAGTAAAAAACACCCATGTGATATTAACAACGAAGCAATCAATACCCTCATAAGAGTTCAATTAGTATTTAAATACTTTTTATCACTTTAAATCGTAAACCTAAACTATTGTTTTTTTTCTATCTCTCTGTGTTAAATTTGTTTTTTATTGCCCTTTTTTTCAAGTATATATATTTTACAGACTTGAAACTTCACAGTAATGTTCCTTATGTTACGCAGGATGACATTTTCCGAAACTTAGATTCCATGGGTGGTTAAAACCAGGCAACAGTGGGTACTTTGTCTGCATGAGAACAGGATTTTGCATTGTTCATGCCTTCTGCGTCTCCATGGCAACGGGCATCGCGCGGCAGTGGCGTACCCACAAGGAGGGTCATATATAATGACCGGCGCAAGAGTGATCTGCCCGTAGACTGACGAAGTGAAGTACGGGTACATCAGTTGTACGTTGCGTGCACGAGTCGGGAAACCATCGGTGCTATTCATTTTCTCTCGGTTACATTATACAGCATTGTAATAAATTTTCTCTGAATTTTTTTATTTACCATTACTGTAAATGGGAGATGTGTCTTAATTTTTTTCCATTAGTATAGCCGTGCGAAGCCGGGTAGGGCAGCTAGTATATATATATATAAAGTAAATTTTTTATGATTTTTTTAATTTTTCTCATATTACTAAGTCAATTACAGAATTTCAAGATGGCAGTTCAGGCAGCTGAAAATATTTTGATGGATGCCACAATAATAATTGATACTGCAATCTAGCAGAAAAAGATTAAACTAAAATGGTGATGACATGTGTACTACAAAACACTAGTGCTCCTGTTATCGAGTATTAAAAACCAGATAGTAATAGCACCCTTAAGCAGGCCATGTGTGCACTATGTGACAGTAGTGCTCCGGGTAGCGAGTATTGAAAAATAAAAATTGGCTGTTCGGTCTCAAAAGGAGATGCTATTAATCTTTAAAATTCAGAAAATTTACAAGTCCGAATATGTGTGCTAGATTTTTATATAGGTACCTTATTTAATTCTCAGTCTGGTAAATGTCTCGATGGCCGTTCGCTTAAAGGAGTATGTTTCCTAATGCAGAGGTCCGAGCTATCATGATTCGAAGTACTGCAATTACAATATGTCGATGAGGGTCTTAACAACATTGGTAGGTAATGAAACATCGATCTTATGTGCATGAGACAGAGCAGTGATGGTGCTCTCTAGGATAAAATAGCAGAAACAAAGATGGTGGTATCCAAGGTGCCAGCCTGCCGCAGAACAGAAAAACCAAGATGGTGGTTGTGACATCAACCAAGATGGCAGCCTCCAGGAGACGATAAGATGGTGGACATGATTTTACAATCGAAAAAAAGTGGTTGTGACATCAGATCCAAGATGTCAGATGTGACATCAGAATTAAATATAGCAGGCATGTGATATCAGAATTCAAGATGGTGGAATCCAAGATGGCGGATGAGGTCTAGATTATCCAAGATGACTGTCGTGGTATAATCCAAGATGGCGGACCCAATCCACATTCCACTTCTTGACTCATGTAGCAGGAGGAACAATTATATACCTACTACTGATATGGTTTGCATGTCTAATACATAATATTCTTTATTTCACTTAGCTGTCAAAATTCTCACACATGTGACCATTTTTAAGGGTCAGGTAAAATTAACTAAAATTTTCTGAAAGAAGAAATATTAACAATTTCTTGAAGTAGTGTGTCATTGCTATTAAACCTAAAATGTTTTAGTTCTGAACTCCAGTTGATTCTCCTTATTAGTAGGGCACCACAAACAATAAAAATTTAAAATCGGCAGGTAATTATGGAAAAATAATGTGAATTAAATATTTTTTTTTATATCATGGAAGTTTAACCACTGAAAAAGTCTACATGTTTACCAGCATTTCACTCAAATACACAATAATGACCTAAAATGTGATGCACCTCCTTAACACAATTAATGGATGGGGGAAGCGGGAGTAGCCTGAGGAAACCAACTAGTCATGGTAATAACCATCACTTTTCCCACTTGTGGAAAATCAGTGTACACCCTCGTTCGAAATCGAACATGGGTAGCCTTGGTGGGAGGCAAGTAAAACAATAACTCAACCACCCATACGTGGTTTTAGGGCGCTTTAAAAACCAGGTATAAAAAAGCGCCATCTTTGGTCTTGGGCGAGAAGAGACATCAGCTCCCGGCCAGTGCAGCAATAGGACACTGTCAACTAACCAACAAACTAAACTCCACGACAATTTTAGATTATGTTACGGCAGGGACTGGAAGTAAAGCGCTACTAGTAACGACGTTATTTGTAACAGTTACTTTTTATGGTAACGATCGTGGAAACGCAATATATTAAGTTTTCAGTAACTGTAACTGTAACTGAATTACAGTTTTCTGCCTTAAAGTAACGATAATTGTCGTTACTTCTTGCGTTACATTTTTTAAATGTATTTCTTACTGAACGAACAACGATTTATTGATTTTTTCAATCCAAAAACGAAAATCCCGACAAGCATATTATTTGCGATGGTATTGCTTGTACTTGTAAAACTGCTGTTGGCTAGCCTGCTTTCGTATTTTAATTGTCATTTATTTAATATTAGCGATATGCGGGTTTACTGCTGTGCTGTTTGATAATTTATCCTACCTGTGCACATGCGCGAAAGCAATGACAGAATCTAATGAAGCGAGAAGCCGAGAAAGCAGTCCAGAATTTTCGTTGCCGTGCCTTTCATATTCTAATTTTTTCGAAGTTCGGTCGAGTGATAAAAAAAACCTTAATGTGAAGTGCTTGTTGTGTGGTGCTGCAAACAATTTTGTAGTGTGAACTAATTACTCAGTGTAATTTAAGACCTATTAAAAATTTTCAGTTTAAATAAACATATATATTTACTAAACACAATATGTTTTATTAGCTTTTAATTATAACAATATTACGTATCAAATTTTTAGTTTTTCACAAAGTAACTGTTAAAGTAACTTACAGTTACTTTTCTCAGAACTGTAACTGTAACTGGTTTATTTTCAGTAGTGTAACATGTAGTTGTAACAGGGTTACATTTCCAATGGAATATTTGTAACTGTAACTGAGTTACGTTTTAAAAGTAACTTTCCGGTCCCTGTGTTACGGTTCATAGCAACCTACGGTTGGTTCAGTTTTAATCAATGATGAAGTGGTGCATAAACTTTCATAATTTTATGTATAATAAACTTGCTTGGTTTATTACAACTCAAATGAATTGTGCCACACAATAAAAAATACAAACATAAAATTCTCCAGAAAAAAATGAAAAACATAATATGTAAACGAACAATTAAAATTTATAACTGTTCATGTAAGTTCTCTGCTTCTGGTTGACAATGAGTGTATTATGCTGCTGGAGCTTTCCATTCTTTCGTAAATGTCTTCTAATTTATGTCGATGGATCGACGATTGTGCTTATGAAGAGCGGCACCTCTCTGATCCTGTCGACAATTATCGCGATGAATGGGTGATCCACGCGGATTTCCTGTAGATCCAAAAATACTGGCGCAGACAGAGCCACAATCTGCCCAACTGCAAAAGAAAACACACGCAATATTGTATTTCCACATAAAGGATCGCACTGTGCACAGAAACATTTTGAATCTGCAATCCGCATGGGCATTTATTTGATGGACAAACAAGAAGCACACAAATGACTATGTAAAATATATGTGTGATCACTGAAATGTTCAGAGTAGGTTAAAGGCCAAGCAAGACAAGTAATCTGCATCCAGAATAAAAGAATATTTGAGTTGACAAGCTTTAAATATATTGCACTAGTTGCTTGTACATTTATGAAATATTAATTGAGGAGCATTTTCACAAAACTGGTTAACTACAAATTTAACGATGTAATCATATATTTTTCGGGACAAGGAACCTATTTCCGAAAAAAAGTTATCACTTTTTTTGTCACCTATCTACCATAGCGAATCGTGGAATTATTTTTTAAAACATTACATGTACATGAGCTTTTACAAAACATTTTTTTCTAAACAAGATATAATGGCAGTGGCGTGTATTCAATAGACGCTAGGTAAGCAGTGTTTACCCTGTTGTTTTGTTATGTTGCTTGGCGTAATGTAATAATTTTTCTATCTGGTAATTTCATCTCGTGTGCCAATGCGATGCGATCACCGTAGCGGGTGCGTCGGTTAGCGTGTCACCCGGTTGTTATGGTAACGTGAAAGCCGGGCGGGTGAGGTGGCCGGGTGGAGGGGGGGGGGGGGAAAGGGTTCCTTTGGTAATGTTCGCTCAAGACCCGCTAGAGCAGCAGGCAGAAGTTGCGTTGTGTCGTGCAACAAACAAATACCGGTACAAATTTTATTTTTACAACTTATAAGGCAAGTTTTCATTGCGCAACAGTGCCCGTTTAAAGAACATTTTATTCTGTTTGGTGTTTACTGTTTTCGTTTTAAGTGCTAGCCAGTGAGAATGTAAACTTCATCTGCGACTGCCGTCCATGTGCCAACAAGGTAAGCTGTGAGTTCCGCAGCGTATGCTGTCCGGGATGAAGCAGGACTCTCAACCCGGCCCCAGCCGAGAACACAGCCACTGCGTCGTTTGCAATTTTTTGAGTTCTGATTTTATTTCTTTTTCTTTTGAAGATAAAAAAAGTGTTTGGCAGTGGAGAGACCGACTCCTGATTTAGACAAAAAAACAACAGGAAAATCTTTTGTTAGATATTTTAATTGTAATTTATATTCGAAAAATGAGTAGTTAACAGGCTCCCCAATACTTGGAAAACTGTTTTATTGGCTTTGTATGCTTTTTGCCACTGTGTTTCCGTACCATGTGCGTCTCTGCCTGAGGACGGGAGCAGATAGCAGTTTCCGAAACGTCGCTTGTTTCTGTTTTAGAAAACTGTTGTGTTTGTTTCGTCTTTTCGTTTGGTCGTGTTTTTGTCTCGTTTTGACTGTTGTGCTGAATTTTTTGGGTTCAATATTTTTTGTGCTGTTATCATTTGTGGGGGTTTTTTCGTTTATCTATTTGTTTTTTGTTTTTTTGGAAAACTATTGTGTTTGTTTCGTCTTTTCGTTTTGCTGTGTTTTTTGTCTCGTTTCAACTGTTGTGTTGAATTTTTTTTGGGTTCGGAATTTTTGTGCTGTCATCATTTGTGTTTTTTTTTTTTCGTTCTGTTAGTCCATTTTTCTTTGTTTTTTCCTTGTTTGTTGAAAATATTCCTGTTGTGGAATATTGTGTGGCGTTAAATCCTGACAACTGCAATTTTTGCTTAATTTGTGTTTTTTGTCATTTGTGTTTTTTTTGTAGTTTTCTTCTGCAGACATACATGTGCTAAGAAATAGCGTATGTCCAAAAGCCTACATCAAGTCATGCACTCCCATTGCACAAATCTTTCAAAGATAATAAGAGAGGTTTATGTTTTTTTTTGATGTGTCTGAAAATCGCTCTGCTGAGGCCATTTACAACATTGTTGACCAATTAGTGGCTGGTTATAGCTGCGAGAAAAGACTGGTAGCTCAAAGCTATGATGGGGCTGCTGTTATGGCTGGTAATTTGAATGGCCTGCAATCGAAAGTAAAACAAAAATATCCTCAGGCTACATTTGTTCACTGCATGGCGCACAGGCTAAATTTGGTGTTATCACAATCTGCATGTTCAATAAAAGACTGCAGAATATTTTTGAGTACATTAAGTGGATTGGCTGCATTTTTTACGAAGTCTACAAAACGTACAACGACCTTGATGATGTTGTAAATAAGAGATTGCCTCGAGTTTTAGCCACACGGAATTTCAATTCGCGCTTAGTTGGCTCAGTACATGAATACCGAGACGAACTTATTTGCCTGTTAGACAAAATATGTGACCCTGAAGAAAACTGGGATCAAGATTCTGCCATAAGTGCTAAAGGCTTTCTTGCTTCATTGAACGACTTCAACTTCAATTTTCTGTTAAATGTTTTTGCTGACATTTTCCCTCACACAGATGTTTTGTTCAGTATTCTGCAGACTAAGCTGCATGACATTGGGTACTGCACTTCAAAAGTAAAGGAGTTAGCACAACTTCTTCAAATAAAACGAAACAATTTTGAAACAATTTAGGAGAAAACAAAAGTTGAAGTAAATTCCGAAGCACAAGAACTCAAAAGAAAACGTTTTGAACACAGTGATAGTAGTGATCTAAAAAAATTTTACAGGCGTTTGTACTATGAAATTATTGACACATTTATTCAGCAAATGAGCGACAGATTTTCCAGTTTAGAATCTCTGCAGTTCCTAGAATTTCTAGAACCAAACAACTTTACAAAACATCGAGAATGTTTTCCCAAAACTAGTTTGCAGTCTGTATTAAATCTGTATGGTAATTTCTTTGATGTTGTTTCACTGCGAGCACAACTTGTTGCAGTTTATATGGCCCAGGAATTTTCAGGTAAAAATTTATGCGAAGTTTTATTATTCATTTTTTTCTAAAAACTTAGAGGTAGCATATTCAGAAGTGGTTAAGTTGTGTAAACTGACATTAACTATTCCTGCTACTAGTGCCTCCACAGAACAAAGTTTTTCAGCACTGAAGCGAATAAAGACATACAGCCGTAGCACACAACAACGACAGACTTTCAAAACTGGCATTATTGTACATTGAAAAATATTTGCTGTGTGAAATGCAGAATGAGCAAAATTTTCATGACTGTGTAATAAATGAGTTTTCAAAAAAAGAGAGAAGAATCGAGCTTACATATAAATAACATTTTATTTGGTGTCTTGTATTATATTTTAATTCGTTTTGCACAAATTTCAAATTTCAATATTTTTTTATAAATATTATGTACCAATTAATGTATTATTGCATATTGCTTATTTTAGTCTATAATAGATATTGTGTTTCTAGGCCATTATGGTCGTTCGTGCCTTGTAATACATTTTTTTAACTGCACTTAAAGTGTTTCTATAGATAAAAATAAAACTATTGTATGTATTTATAGTCTGCCCGCCTTATCCGCGGACTTCGCATCCGCGGTTGAAAAGTAAATAAATAAAAAACGTAAAAGCCAAATATGAAATGTTTGAGAAAAATATCGCGCTTAGTTAGTTCTAATGTAATCAGTAGCTAAATTGTAAAAACAAAACTGTTTTACTTTTATCTTTATTATCCAAGTTTAAAATGGTGTAAAATTGTTCTCGACTTGTGTGAAAAATCTCGTCAAGTTAATTTTTGTGTACTCAGTAGTGCACTTTTAAAATAGAAAATGTTTCCCTAACGTTGCCTTTATTTTCTAATTTTAAATTCGTGTAAAGTTTTTCCTTGACATGTGGGGAAAAAAAACTCTAGTTAGGTTTACCCCGCAAATACATTCCAGCGTTTCTCAGTTTCCACCTCATTCCCCTGATCGCCGGAGCTCTGCCTAAGGATAAGGCGGGTCTACTGCGTATTATATTTTTGTGAGCGTATTTGTATGTTATGTAATAACCCTCTCTTCATATTGCAGTTTAACTTTAATAGTTTTCTGTCTCCGAAAAGATAATAATTTTGCTCCTGGTTGTAGCAGCTGGAGTAATTTGACGGGTACAAGAATGTATAGGCCTACTTAGAATAAAGTACATTTTATACTTCTACCCGGAACACTGCAAAAATAGCCCCATTTTGCACCTAGAAATACAAATTTTTCCGGGGAAGGGCTCCCGGGTGAGGCAGCTTACCCACACAATAACTCCACCACACGCCACTGTATAATGGAAATTACCCTCTGTCTGAATATTCCATTTGCGAGGTATTCTTGCAGTTAGTCATAAAAAATGTTTTACAGTTCAATATTATATGCTTTACTCCGTAGCGTAGTCGGATACACACCGGCTGACGGTGCGATGGGTTCTGCGTTCGAGCCCTGGGTAAGGCATGGTTGTTAATCTACGTACGGATATTTGATTGACGATATGATAATAAAAAGGCCTCGACTAAGAAAAGGCATCTAGTGATGGTTGTAGGCGAAAGGTAATAACCAATTTAAAAATAATCCTATCCTTTGTTTAATTGAACGATTACATTTGTTTTCACCAGTGCAACTAGTTGAAAGAGGAAGAAAACGTCGAAGGTTCGCTCCAGAGAAAACAGTAACGAAGAATGTGAGTGTGATAGGACCAGACAACCTATACACATGGGTTAGGAGATGAATTTGATAGTAAACATAAGCGATCCAAATATATGCATCAGCACTAACACATAGATTTAATACATTTTAAACAAGGTTTTTGCAGCTACAACAATAAAATTTAGCAATATGTATTTTTATTACCTAAATTGTATGGCTGCAACCGAACCTGCTAGATGGACAACTGAAGTTACGGAGAAAAAAAAAGACATGTTTGTATTTGCTAAAATGTTAAAAATGAAAATAGAACTGACATAATTGATTGTGCAGCCACTTTTAAAAGTAGTTTAGGTGTTTCACGTGACAAACTTCAAAGATTATCAAGAAACTTTCAAATAAATGGGAAACTTCCAGTGGGGAAAAGGGGTGGTGCAATCTGAACATGTAAGGAGGAATATACTGAAATATAATACTCCAGAAAATACCTGCCATTCATATTTACCTCCACAATTAAATACAAAGAAAATGTGGGAAAGGTTTTGTAGAGAACGTGAACAAAATTAATAATCAAACTGCCATTGTCAAAATATGTATGTATTTTATGAAACATTTTAATTTAGGTTTTGGTAACCCTCGCCAGATTCCTGTTTTAACATGTGGTAACCTCTTATTAAAACTTAAAGACATACCTAACCTAGAAGGAAAAAAAAACAATTCGTACTGAATATAGAATTCATAAACTTAAAGCAAAAAGGTTTTTTGAAATCCTCAAACAGCAGAAAGAGGGACAAAGAACATTGTGCTTTGACTGCCAACAGAACCAACCACTCCCTAAACTTCCGATTGGTGAAATATTTTATAACCATCAAGTTTGGTTTTATAACTGCACATTCTTGCAGGTTACAGAAAACAATACAAATATATACTTGGCTTGAGACCCAGCGTGCAAGAGGGGCAAATGAATTAGCATCTGCACTGAAAGATTACATCACAAAACTGGAACAAAGGCTTCTTCAAGAAGGAAAACATGACAATGTTTGGCATCTGTTTTCAGACTCTTGTGGTTTGCAAAATAAAAAAATGATGGCTATGTTAATGCGTATCGTAGAGTACTCTAAAGTGTTATGGAAAACTGTGCATCACTTTCCTGGAAGGTGGAACAGTTATATGCCTCCCGATAAGATATTCGGAAATATCGAGAAAGTCTACAGGCGTGTGGACACTATTACTGTTCCGTCACAATATCATGAAGTATTAAATAAATTTGGCACATGTCTAAGTTAAGAAAATAATTGCGTGATTTATGATATGAAAAGTGCAGCTAGATCGATTCTCAAGAAAAAAATTACCATTAAAAATGACAGATTTTCTGATACATAAAAAAAATGTTAGTGTGAAAACTAGTAATGCTGGTCCTGTCATCGATGTTGAACCATTGAAATGTGATGTTAGGAATCTCAAAACTAGGGACAAAGTAGTATGTACAAGTAAAATATTGAAACCACGATAGTGAGAAAAAAGATGCAAATTTTAAGAAGCTTATAACATTCTTTGACACAACTTCCGTAGAAGTCACAGCTTTTTACAAACAGGTTTTCTAAGACTGCATAAAAATATGACAATACCAAATCTGTTACCTATGATTAACAAAGATTTATAATGTTGAAATGTTGAACACTGTAGGCATGTGTGCGTCTTTCACCTGTTTCACCTTATAATATAGTCCATTAGAAATATATTTTGAAGTGAAACTTCTTTGCTGAGGGGGTAAAAATTTTCGAGTGTTACGGAAATTACGATCGGATGAGACAAAATATGTGGTGGGGAACTGGGAGAGGAGGTGAATAGTTATGTAGGTGGTGGGGGAACCGATAGATTAGACGGCTCCCTCCAAGGCAGTGAAGTGAAGAGGGCGAGCCATAACCGAACAAGCGACGGGCTTCGTGTGCATCGGGACTGTGTCGTGTGAGACAGATGGGTGAGTAGAGCGAAGGAGTGTGTTGAGACAGAGGTGCAAGGTTAGAGACGAGCAAAAAGGAGAGCCACTGTCGAGCCGAGCTTATATGGGGACGGTGAACTGTGGACCAATAATGAAAGAGTGTTTAGTTTGTGGACAGACATGTTAAGTGATGTAATTAAATTAATAATATAAATAAAAGTTAATAAAAAAATTTGATTAATTGGTATATCCTTTTCGAGCCTGTTTTCCCACTCGTAACACTACCAATGTGACTGGACAGATAACACATGATTCATAGGAGCAACAGAGGTACCTGCTGCCGCTGATGCAACACCTCCTTCTTCGTCTATCTCCATGGTCGCCTTCTGAAGGACATCGGACACGGACAAGGGCTCGCTGGAGATGCCACTAAGGTCAGAGCGTCCCGCCTCGAACACTTCCGTGATCCCCAGCTGCAAAACAGGTATGCCTTGTCTCAGACACGCCAATGGAAACTATGAGCCCGGGGGAAAAATGTATAGTTTTTCCAAACCCACAATTAAAAAAAAAAAAAACATGTGAGCGAGTGTTTCAGAACTCGCCAGTGATGTGTAAACATCTAACCTCGGTAGCGAGAGAAAACACTTATAATACCAAACTCGGACACGAACCGAGCGTAATAAATATACTAAAATTGTGTTTTAAACTACATTTCTGGACGCGAATCACACGTAGTTTCCAAAGCCGCCCCTAGAATTCTTTACCGGAGCAGCTACGTCAACTACTGAATCATTTGATTAGTAATTCAAAATTTTAAACTATATGATGAGACAGCTCCTATAAAAGCGAAAAAGACTAGAAAAAAATACTAAACATATCTACAAAATTACTATAAAGGATACATGCCGGCCCACTGTTATTTCATTTTTGATTTCAGTATTTGGCCGTAACTAATGAAAATGTTTAATCCGCCCGCTTGGTCTAGTGGCTGGCGTGCATGGCTCCCGAGTTCAATTTCCGGCCGGGGAGGGGATACCTGAAACCTTCTCCCTGGGTTCAAGGACGGGGACGCACCACAACGCCGAAATACACTAACGCCGAAAAATGTCATTGCAGGACTTCCACAAAGGTTAGGTTAGGTTAGATAGGTTAGGTTAGACTAGGTTAGGTTAGACTAGGTTAGGTTAGGTTAGACTAGGTTAGGTTAGGCTAGGCTAGGATAGGCTAGGTTAAGTTAGGTTATGTTATATTACGCTAGGTTAGGTTAGATTAGGTCAGGATAGGTTTGAGTGTGGTATTTCGGCGTTAAGGTACATTTAAGAAACACACACAAATTCATTCAGTTGTTATTTCGGCATTGTGGTACACAGCAGTTTTCTAGCTGTCGGCGTTGTGGTCAATTTTTACATTCGGCGTTATGATATTTCGGCGTTAAGGTAACGACCCCCTGGCCTGTGGCATAGTTTAATACGGCCCGCCTGGAGAATCTTTCAACGAAGGAATATCATCGTATATAACCACTGTCGTGTACTAACCTCTTTGTCTGCAGCTGACAGTGTTTAGAAGCCACAGTATTCTCACATACCTACATAATAAAATAAAGAAATTTTCATCCATGTATCTATATATTGTTTAACATTTAGTATTTTAATTTTTATAAGGTTTTCGGGAAATTTCTAGAATAATTAAATTTTAATAAAAAATCTTTGAAAACAGCGTTGCACTTTTCGTTATGGCCGCTATCTTGGAAAACCATAATTTTTATGGTAGAAATTTGGAAATTTTTTTAAAAATTATAATAAAATTTTATTAATCACATTTGAATAAAATACTATTTAAAAACGCACTAACGCCTTGAAGTCCTCGGTTCTAACCCGTAAGAGCAAAAAAAAAAATGTCGCTAGAACCATCTTCCATGGAAGCCACCTGCCGAATGACCTGCCACCACCAATACGAAGATATATATCATCAGCTGCTATAATGTCATGTCAGCTATATTTTTCGTCTGCCTGAGGCCTCCATCATGTTTTCGTCTACTAGAGTCCACTGACATCATGTTAGTTTAATTCTTTGTTCACCATACCTTTGACCTTGACTGTTGGTATTGAACTTTGACCTTGAACTTTGACCTTGACCTTGAACTTTTACCATGACTTTGAACTTTGACCTTGAACCTTGTCCTTAAACTTTGATCTTGACCTTGAACTTTAACCTTGACCTTAAACTTTGATTTTAACATGGATATTTGACCTTGACCATTTATTTAATTTTTTTGCCCTCATCGGGTTCGAACCGAGGACTCCAAACTCCATGTCGTAAGTGCGTTTAAAAAATTATTAAATTTTTATTAATTAATTTTTATAAATTTTAAATTTTTTTCATTAAAATCGGATAATAAATAAAGATTTTCAAGATGGCGGCCGTAACGGAAATTGCAACGGTGAAGTCATAATTCAAAATTGCTGAATTAAAAATGGTGGAATGTCCGAGAAAATAAAATGGCGACAATGATGTCATCCAAGATGGTGGATACAATATGGCAGATCCAATATGGCCGCCGCTGTCAAGGTAAAGGTCATCCAAGATGGCCGCCATGACGTTTTAAATCCAATATGGGTGTCGGCTCCAGGCTCCACCGCCTGTTGCCTGTGCCAGGAGCCCCATTTACATACTACTTAGGTTCATATCGGGTCATTAAAAAGGTCTTGAGCAAATTAACTGAAATTTCAACTTATTCGGATAACTACAAAATACAGATAACCAAGATAAATTACATAACTGAAGGTATGTCTTAAATGCTTAGAGACCTCCCTCCTTCCCAATACAATTTAATTAAAAATCTAAACAATGATGCGTGGCTGTAAAACGTTTGTCATGACTCCTTTAAAAAGTATGTAAATGGAATAATGAAACAATCAAGCCAGTGGACTGAGCTATGTAGGGGAGACCGGGGTAAGTTGGCGAACGGGGTAAGATGACGAATCGTATGTAACTAATTCAGAAACACAGATAGATGGTTGGCGCACCTGTGACCTTGTGTGTCACCATCTGCACCTACTAGGCAGGTGCAGCGGAATTTTCCAGTCAGTTTGAATGTGGCAGTTTTGAGAGGCAGTCTGTTTCGTGAGCCATTGTTGTAATATTGAAGGTACGTATGTTAAGCTATTACGAGAAAAGAGTCCATTTGTTTTAAATGTTTATATATGTAAAATGAAATGCTGACTTTTGGGAGTATTTTAGTGTATAGATTGTTGAAGAAAATTTGTTAATGTTGTTCGTGATTTTGGTAAAGCAAAAATACGGCTGCTGGGGCAAGTTGACGGGGGCAAGATGACGAATTCGTCATCTTGCCCCTGCAATCGTCAACTGGCCATAGGTAATGACAGTGCGAGCATTATTTTGTATTATATGTGTTATTTAAACCAATGATGTACAGATATGACGAACATTTAAGTAAAATAAAAATAATAATGAAATTATAAAATATTATAAATAGTTCCTGTGTTAATAGTCGTAACAATTTTGTTTGATTTTTTTGTAGATGCCTAGGCATATTTTAAGCGGAAAACGGAAAGGAGGCGTTGGAGTGACGAAGAGATAGATAGAAGAAGCAGAATGAAGAGAAGAAAAATGAAAGAAAAACTAAGAAAACTGAAAAACAAAGCTCTGATCATTCTGTAGCAAAACCATAAAGCCTAAATAGCGTTTCTTGCCCTGCATGTGAAGAAGTTTACGTGGAACCTCCAAATGAAGACTGGATTCAGTGTTCCACATGTTCTGAGTGGTGGCACGAAAACTTTTCCAATTATGAAGTCAAGGAATTATATCAAAGTCGTTCAAATATGTTACAATATATCTTCTTTATATCCTGCACGTTGTTTAGTGTAGGATATCTATAAAACTATTGTTTACTTTGTCCATAAATATATATATTTTGGTTTCGTCATCTTACCCCAATAGGTTCGTCAACTTGCCCCACTCCTGGGGCAAGATGACGAATGTGCTAACTAATTGGTTTCTTGTCAATAACTTCGGAACTACGCAAAGTAATACAACCTTTTTACATATTTAGGTAGAAATTAGTATGTACTTCGTATTGGTACAAAATTAGATATTATATATGCTTATTTATCTGTTAAAGGCCATTTCAAAGCTTAACATCGTCAACTTGCCCCGGTCTCCTCTACCTATTTAATAATACAAAGGCATATACAAAGAATACGCATTAATACACATTTACTTAAAGCTAAACTAGTATAATCCAGTAATCTGTTATGATAAAAAAAATGAACATTTTCCAGTGACGAGGTTTGAATCAAGTCATAAATTACTCCTTAAATTTCACAAAAGCGCGCTCTACCGCTGCGCTATCGAGAATAGTTGAACTTAGGCAGGAGACTATGTATAATCAATATTGTAATGTCAGGTTTATTTAGAATTTAAAAACATGCTGCAGTAATCCTTGCACCAAACAGCTCACAAAAACCATGGTTTACCAAAACAACACTCATCACCGCGGTCATGCTGCTTGTTTACTTTTACAGCGCGAAACTATCTCGGACACTACAGTTACCAAGAAGTGTTACCAGTTTCATATTGAGAAATTCCTCGAAAAAAAAGGATAAACTTCCCATTAAAGATATACTTCACCATATACAGTAAAGTTACCAAGCACTGTTATAAACTTTATGTTGATAAATTCATTGAAAAAGTATTAGATACGTTTCTCATTAATGATACGAAATTTATTTTCCAATATATATGATAAATGTAGAAGTGTTGGTATTAATAAACAGCATTCAATTTTTTTTTTGCAAGATGCGCCTCTTAGAAGGTGGGAGGATTTCCCCCCGTCCCCCCTTTCAAACGCCTCTGCCGTTCCGCCGCTTAACATCAACGTCCATTCACCAACGGCGCTGCCAACCAAATATTTGGATTGTTAATGGGGATTAGGCCTCGTCGTCCTACAAATTTAAATAATGCCAAGCTTGCAATAAAGCATCCGCGCCAAATCTTTTCGGTTGACATGGCATAGGACTTAGTTTTGGATACTTGTTGAAGTCAACACTTGTGAACTGGAGTGATTATCATGATAGTTGTAGTCGTCCGCGTAAATAATAATATATTTCCTCTCAGCGCTTGCAGACTATGTAGAGCCTGTTAGTAGATATGAGTTTGCAACAAGACATAACGTACAGAAGGTCCAGGAGATATGATTTAAGCCTTGATATGACAAAAAAAAATTGGGTTGAATAGTTCAAAATTAGAATTACATCAAAAAGAGGGAAAAATCCAAAATGACTACTTATCTGCTTTTAAATCTTATACATTAATGGTTGATATTGAATACAGATCCATATCATTAAAAACATTTATTTATTGTGAATATTACTGATATAAATTGTGTTTATAACTTTTCAAGTGTATTTATATAAATGAGGTTATGTTCCCAAATGTATAATTTATTTGAATTACCTATAAATTATAATATTATTATTTAATAACTCAAATTAAACTTACGGTATATTTATTGATTTTCATTATTAATTAAAAATATTTTGAACATTAATTAAATAACTGATAATTGATTAAATAATAATTATTAATTATATACATGCATTTATATTGCTGAGTATTTATTTAAATTTATTAATTTTATTGAATTTATACCTTTCCAACATTTATAATATCAATACAGTCCTTTTTTTTTTTCCACTGAGGCACGTGATTAGCGCGAAGGCAACAGCGAAACAGCGGCGGCATGACCGCGTGTCGCCTCGTGATCCCAGCGGCTTCCAGCATCTTCGCGACGTGGCCTGGTGCCGTCCTCAGTCGCGGGGTGGGCATACCGTCCGAGAGAATCTCCGCGCAGACAAACCAATTCATCCGTGACTGCAGTGGTCTGTCTCAATCCTCGTTTGAATGAGCCAGTAACAGTAAAAAAAAAAAAAAAAACGCAACGCTAGCGTCATTCGTGATTCGGGCACATTAAGACACAAGGGACCAGGCTGGTGTTATATGACAACAACAAAAAAATAGAAGAAGGAAATGAGAGTAGAACTCACGCACACAATATTATTCCATACATAACATTCTGTTAATAATTTACAAAGTAGAAGTATTAGAAGTAGTAACAGCAGCAGTAGGTGGTAATAGCAGTAATAGTCATTTCTTTTCATTCAGTTAATTGTTGCGCTAAATTGGTTGGACCACCAAAAATTTGCCCGAAACTGTGGAAACAATTTTTAATATATATTAAAGTAATTTTTTTTTAACGACGGAGATATTAATTCAAACTTACTGACCATCCCATGGCGTTATAAAGCAAGATTTCTGCAATGTTTTTG